>NC_136005.1:10607974-10910474 GCF_048128805.1 Centroberyx gerrardi
ACTGACTGACTGACTGACTGACTGACTGACTGACTGACACACACAGAGACAGACAGACAGACAGACAGACAGACAGACAGACTGACTGACTGACTGACTGACTGACTGACTGACTGACTGACTGACTGACACACACAGAGACAGACAGACAGACAGACAGACCACCAGACAGACAGACATCCATGCACAAAGATCAACATACAACACATACTAACATAAAATTAGACAATTTGTATCACATTCACACACACACACACACACACACAGACACAGTGCCATGGGAGAGTGCCTGCTGACAAAGCTCGTAACGCCGAACTCATAACACAGATAATTCATAATGATTTCTGATATCTTCCTCTTCACTGTGTGACAATAGCAGCTCAGATTGTAGATGAAGAGAGGGAGCGGGCGAGGAAGCATGAGCATATGGGCGAGAGCCACATGTCATCTGGGGACACACAAACACTGGACACATGTCAGCTTCAATTAACCCTCTCCCATCTGTCTGTCTCTGTTTCTCTCACTCTTTCTCCCTCTATCTGGATCTCAAACTCCGTACAGTAAATCTCTTCACAGGGTGCAACACAAAGTAAAACATCATACCTGCTCGAAGAAGAGAGCATGGTATGTCTTTTCCCGTTGTCACACCACATGTAAAGTATAACTTCTTCCCTTTTCCTACTCTCTCAAGCCATCCCCTGTCAAAACAGACCTACTGTATTAAATTATCAATGCCATGGACTTCAATAATTCAGGCTCTGTCCTACGCTGACAGTGTCATGGAGTTCCCTGACATATATTGAGCGTCCCTCTAGAGAACTTGTCTAAGTTTCTCTGCTCTGCAGTTGGTGGCAAACTCTCCAACGCTGCCAAAAGGTTAACAACAGGCAATGAATGTAGAATAGGGAAACTTATAATACTAAGTTCTCTCTGGATATTAACATGTTGTCTCCTGAGTGCGTCACACATGTACATGACGATCCTCAGTAAGGTTAAACCCATGGAACAGAATGTCGACGAGACCCAGATAAGATATACACTACCAGTTAAAAGTTTGGACACACCACATTTTTCTTTATTTTTACTATTTTCCACATTTTAGAATAATAATAAAGGCATCAAAACTATGAAATAATATGCCCCCTTTTGGCCAATCGACATGAAAAGTTAATCAGTTCTTCCTTGGCTCATAACCAACCTTCATACCAAGTTTTGTGCAAATCCGTGCCCGACTTTTTGAGATATCCTGCTAACAGACGGACGGACGGACAAACACAGACGCAGGTGGCAACATTACTGTACCTCCTTGGCAGAGGTAATTATGCAGTGACCAAAAAAGTGTTAAACAAATCAAAACTATCTTATATTTTAGATTCTTTAAAGTAGCCGCCCTGGCAAAGGCTTTGGAAAGAAATTCATACATAGGCATCAACTTCACTATTTATATTTGTCTAAGAAACAAATTTCATGCATTTAAGCATAAGCCTTTAGATCAAAATGGCTTTAAGAGAATGAAAAACATAGTACATTCAATCAGACTGGTAGTGTTAGCCAGATAATGTTAGCCAGAAAGAAATAGATAAAAAGACACAAGCTCAGGTATCAACAGACAGACAGAAAGGCAGACAGGCACACACACACACACACACACACACACACACACATTCTCTCTCTCTCTCTCGGCCACCAGGTCTTTTCACCCCTAATTTAAGTCCTTATTACAGTGGCTTTCAGTTAGCAGCCACCACCAAGAGGCAGAGGAGCACCCAGGCAGAAGAGCACCCAGGCAGAGGAGCACCCAGGCAGAGGGCTGCGGACGTGCGGCGCTCCGGTGACAGAGTGTAACGTCACACCGTAACGCTATTTCCTTGAGTCTGACAAACGAGGCCCTGGCACCGCCGCGGCGTCGCGCGCTACCTATGAAAGAATGTGTCAAATCCAATTGGCTCTTCTCTGCCGCTTGTCACACGGCTGCACATTTCCCTTCCTCTTTTGGGGAGCGTGCAGAGAGAACAGCCACATACACACACACACACACACACACACACACTTTCTACAGTCGTGTACAAATACTGTAAGCACGCATACACACTCACTCATGCACATATACTGTAATCATGTACACATTTGCACACACGGTAAAATACACAAATACAGCACAATTGCAAAAATACACAGATGCACACAGGTATGCAGACACACTCACATACACACTCACACACACACACACACTCACACACACACACACACTCACACACACACACACACACACACAATAACATACAACAAGGGATATATGTCATAGCCAGCTCCTGTCACTTCTCACATCTCCTCTCCTCCGGTGTCTCCCCATTCCTCGCCAGTCTTTCCTCATCCATCTCTCCTCCCTCCTCTTGTCGGATTCCTTCCTCTCCCCCCCCCCCCCCCCCCCCCCCCCCCCCCCCTTCCCCCCCCACCCCCACCCCTCTTCACCCCCCTGCGTCTGGGATCAACACCTAGCTGTGTGCAGGTGCAAGGCTGCTGGCAAGCTGTCAGCTCGAGTCTCCTTTACTTCCACACTCACACATTCTCTCTCTCTCTCTCTCTCTCTCTCACACACACACACACACACACACACACACACACACTCACAGCTTGGCTCCAACACAGCCGCTTCTCACTCTGTGAATCGGTCTCCACACAGCTAGCTAGCTCACACTCTCACTGTCAACACATAAGGGAAGACTAACAGTGAGTGTGGTAAAAGTTGGATAACACTGGCTGGGGACGCGGGAGGAAAATAACACAGGAAAAAAAAAAAGAAGATGGACTAAGGCAGTCCGGGCAAAACATCAAAACTGCATGGCTGGTTCAAAATAAGCATTTTAAAAAATCTTAACGCACTCATGTACTTCAGCCACACAGATTTCTTCATCTGGGAGCTGAACTGCATGACAAACAAGAGAATATCAAATAAACTGAACTGGGTGTGAGCAGCCTGTATGCCAAACAGGTCTCACACCTGTGTGTGATTTCCCCTCCCTGGGCCAGGGTGTTTCTCCTAGCTGTAGCACTTAACTGTTCTGTGATCGGTTTATACCTTCGAAGTGTGAAGTCCCTCTAAATATGAATTATTTTTTATCACTGTATTAATAATAAAAAACACATTTTTCCTCAAGTGCAAAGTACTGTAACCCTTTCCAACTCCCTAAATAAAGAACCAACAAAACACTACACTACACACTGGAGATTTCTTTGTAGATGTGAGGTGGTGGGGATCATTTTGGTTCCGAGCGTGGCTCTTATGTGGATATTTATATCATGATATGTTGACAAATTGTGCTGTAAATGCAACTATAGCCATTATTTTTGGGAGCAGGCTGAGAAATAACGCCTGATGATGAATTTTCACTACATTTACATTTTTCCAGCTATATGGGCCACTGAAGCTAAATGAATGTACAGGAAACACTGCAGGAGGGAAGAGAGTCCACGAAAAGGCTTAGTGGACCGCTACACCAACCAGACTCCATGTGTGTATGCATGTGTGTGTGTGTGTGTGTGTGTGTGTGTGTGTGTGTGTGTTCAAAATGTCCATATAGGCCGACATGCAGAGCTCTGGCTTCAGACACCTACAGATCACTCACAGTGTGTTATACTGCACAGAGCGAGGAAGGACAGACACAGACACACAGACACACACTTAGATATGCACATGATGAGAATGAACCCTCTGCTATTCTGAGAATGGGCAAAATGATTAAGATTAAGATCAACTTTACTGATTTAAATTAAAATATTGAAGATTAAATATACTGTATGTTTTCATCACGCTGATATAGAGTTACTATTGGCTAGAAAGGGAATTAGGTGTGATAAATTATTCTTTTAGCCAACCTCTGTAGCACCAACACACACACACACACACACACACACATACATGGTGTGGTGACCTCTAAGGCTGTGAACATGGAGCTGGTGTCAGTCTGCATGGCCCAGGGTCATCTGACAGCTCTAAACAAGACTCTCATTAACACCAGGCCATTAAAAGCGCCTGCTGGCAGGGTGTTTGCGTCTGTGTGTGTGTGTGTGTGTGTGTGTGTGTGTGGTATGTGTGTGTGTGTAACCTCCTTGGCCACAGACTCAGGGGTCCAGGTTGACACTGAGGAGGGCAGACAAGTGTCAGTTTGGTCTTCAGCCACATGAGTCCCTTCAGACAGCAGAACTGCATAAAGTAGATCCACTAGGAAATACAGTGACCTGGGGTGTTGAAGCCTGCTGCCTGCTAAATGAGATTCTTTAAAGGAATATACAGTTTAGACTTTTTGCAAATAAACTAGGTAACGAGAACATTTATGGCTGTTTAACCTTTGTTCAGTACAGCAGTTTGCTACAGTGTACTGTAACATTGTGTAAATCTAGTGGACAGTAAAAGCTGCTTTGCTGCATCTCACCATAGATAAGCGCCACTAAGTTTTGAGCTCAGAATTGGTGAACGTTCCAGCTATTTTCTCATCGCACGGTGGCAAATTGATGAAACAGCTTCTTTGCCAAAAAGTGGGTGTAGTCCTTTAAGTGCACGGTTCTTGTGGAGGCGGAGTGAGAATAGTTGAGTAAAGAAGCAAGCAAGGATGTCGACAGGAAAGCACAAAAAAAATCTGAAAGAGTGTACTGGTGTTTCCAATCCAGAAAAAAAAAAAAAAAAAAACAAGTGAAAAATCACATCCTTGAGCAAGAGATTGGGTGACAGTGTCAGCCAGTGAGTGTGTTTACATGCACATAATTATTCCATTCCACTGCAAATAACATGACGGCAATTCTCCTGAAGCACCTGCTTAAACTGCATCACAACACCAAACTTGTCACACGAAAGACCCCGACTCCAAGTGGGAAGCAGTGCACAGCAGTTACAGGCTACAGAGAAATGTTACTTATGTGAGCAAATGTATATGTGTCAGCAACTTAGGTGTTTAAAGTCTTGCCTCTGATCCTCCTTGCTAACCTGATCATTCAGAAGCATACAGCTGAGGTAACTGAGTTATTCCAGGTTTGCAATGTCCAATTTTGGAGGTGTTATGAAAAACCACGGGTGGAAGTAATGAATTACAATTACTCTTGTCTTTGTGCCCCTTGTACTTAAATATGTTTTGATTTAAGTATTATACTTTGATACATTTTAGACCTCTCCATAAGCATTGCATCAGAAACTGGCCAGTCGTAAATTGACCAATTGTGGTTCCATTAGCAGTGAACAGTGAGCAGCAGGGAAGAGAAGATAATCTGCCATCGAGTGAAAGAGGTGGAAAAAGCAATTCTCCAGATTCAGCTGCCACTGGATTCAATTGAACTTAAAGACGTGAAGAAAACAAGGTAAATCCTTTGCCACGTTTAAAAGACCACTTCTGCTTCAACCACAGCAAAGGTGACAGCGTTATTATGTGTAAGCTGTGTTTATCTAGTTAGTCGTGCTGCACCTCACCAATGGCCTTTCCCCGTTTAAATTTACAGTTCTGAAAACTAGGTATGTTTGTGAAGAAAAAAGGGATGACCTGTACAAAAAACATTAACACATCCCTTAATTGTTGTTTTGATTCCCGCTTTACTTTTTTTTTTTTCTAGTTAAAATAATTAGTTTGACCTCTATGTCTTCTCATCCTTTTTTTTTATTGCATGGGAAAGATAACATGTAACAGTGTTCCTTTTTGAGATTTTTTTATACTAGTACTTTTACTTCTACTTGAATACAATTTCAGCAAATTATCAGTATACTATATTTTTACTACCCCTGAGGTTAAGTAATACGATGAGTAGTTTAACAAATTATTACTCTCAGGCAGAGTGAAATGAGTAATGATGATAGCTGGGATATGACCATGTTAGCTGGGAAACTGAGGCACTTACACACTGGACCCCAGTGATTGTTGTTGTTGCTATCTGTCTAAGTTTCCATTTCTGTTGACATTTGGCATTTAGCTGACACTTTACTCGGAGAGACGTGAGTGTAACAGTATAGTAGGATAAGCTCAAATTCCTAGATTGCCAGCTTTACAAGAAACCAACAGAAAGGAATACAAGGAGTTTCCTTGACCATGGTATATCCAGAATATTCTGTATATTTACGAGCACAGGAACATTTGGGATCAGGATATGAAGATGCAGAGAAACAGCTTATCCAGAAAGATGTTACAATATGTTTCCATTGGGATCCTCTGTTCACTGTGCTTGCTTCTTTTTCTTGCTGTTTTCAGTGGAAAGGATGCGCTATTGTGCATTCCTGACAAAGCTGAGGGCTTAGCGTGTTTTTAGCGCTCAGAGTTCTGAGTGCTGGAAGGAAGAAAATACTTAATTTTTTGCAAAAAGCAAACGGGTTTTCAATAATCACTTGACAGCAAGAGCCAAGACCTGCGCTTCCTCCAAGCATCTGTTTAGTGTTACTAGCTAAGACCTTTTCCATGACTTGAATTATCCAGAATACTGTCCACACTGTAAACGAAAACTACTGCTCAATCAGGACATCAACAGTCCACCACTATCTTTACATAAAAGAATAAGCTGCTGGATTTGAGAGAGATTGCATGGTGAAAGTTAATCCATGTGGTTTAATTATGTTGTCTCTGCCTACACTGTGATCAACTGGGGGAAAGGCACCGGAGAAACACACCACTGGGAGGACTGGGAGCTTGCAAAATGATAATGTTCATCTAAAATGGGAGCTACTGGTGCGCGCGCGTGTACGTGTGTGTGTATGAATTTGCACGAGCGTGTCTGTGTGGGGAGAGAGAGTGAAACGGAGAGAGAGAGTGTTTGTGCGTTTGAGTGTGCGTGAGAGCGTGCGCACATGTGCCAATGCTGCCGGGGTCGACTAGGAATGGTATAATTTATCACACCTAATTAATTATACTCAAACACCGAGAAGAGTTATCCTTGTCGCTCAATCGGCGCCCCACTCTGCCTCCCTCTGTCAGAAGTCGGGAGAAAAGACCCAGATAAACTCCCACAGCCGTGAAGCGCCGCAGCCTATTTGAAGTCCCCCTCTCTTCTCAGGCTGATTCGCCACGCCTGTTTAGCTGGCTTCACATTACCATTTAAATAAAGAGGCTAGCTAAATGACCACTGGTGGAACTTAAAAAGAGAAATTAAATTGTTTTTCTTTCTCGCGGCACTCTATTCTTCTCTTCTCCGGGCTCACACCCGTCATCATTTTCCTTTATTTGTTTAGACGGTGGAACGGTTGATATTGAAGTGCAAAAGAATCCAAACGCAAAATGAATTGTTAATCTTTGATTAAAAGGTAAATCTAATCTCTTTAACGGATAACAGTGACTCACAAAGCTAAGCAGACTTGAAACAACGCTGGTATGTTAATTTCTCGAAGATTTAAAGAATTAGATTATGATTAACAAACCCAACAACAAACAAATAAAATGGTGTAAACAACCACTGGGCATAAACTTCTGAAAAGACTACATGCTTAAAAGAGGTAACAGAAACGTCAAATTATTGGACTAATACCTGGACAAGGTTCAACACACAAACACAGGCCTCTAGGGCCATGCAGTGTTATCTTGTAACAGCTTGATCTACATTTACATTTTACATTTCTGCCAGTTTACACCGAATGTTCAGTGTCTTGCTCAAAGACACTTCAACAAGATATATGGCTCTTTTGGCGGTTTGGCTGTTGTAAAAAGTATTTTACCGTTTTTAAGCTACTTAGACTAAATAGTTAGCTTAACCAGATGAAACTCCAGGGGAACGAACAAAATGACTATATTGACAACTAGTAGTTGAGGTAGGTAACTGAGATTGTTATCAGTACTAAAAGTTCCATTAAGCAAGCAATCCTTTTTAACCGACTGTATTCTCTTTGTAAATGACCAAATGACTTGGAATATCTTTAGAATGAATATTAAATATAAATTAATTCACCATCCTCTTTAGACTGGTTGCATCATACATACAGTATGTAGACACAAGATCGTCTAACAGGCGAGTGTTGAGGCATTAGAAGTGAGTAACTGATAGATACAGAGGGGCTAGTATCCAGATACTACTGCTGCTACTCTCTCTGCATTACAAAGTTAATGACTTTTACCATTTTACAATCTGTTGACAGTGGAGACAACTTAATATGTAAATGCTGACACTCTAGCTCACATCACACCATTTGGTTCTCCACCAATCTAAAAATACATGGCTCGGATGAAACTGGACTCTGTATAAGTCTACAGAGTTATATCTGTAGCTAGCATGAAAGAAATCACAGCACTGTCATCCCACTCACATCCATCCAGGAGGAGAGCAGATTCTATCGGACGCTGATTGATTGCCCTTGAAATGTGACAAAATTGCTTAGCTTGTAACAAGCTTTATTTACTACATTAAATTATCATTAAAATGCTATTAGGGCAATTAGTTGATTTCCATTATAAACATCGCATCTAGGAGAGAGAACGAGAAAGAGCAAGAGAGAGAGAGAGAGAGAGAGAGAGAGAGAGAGAACAAGGAAGCATATGGAGAACCGTGGAAAAAGGAGGGGAGAAAGTTAGAGAAGAGACAGGAAATAAGAGAGAAAAGCAAGAGAGTAGAAAAGAGGAGAAGATAGAAGAGGAGCGGTGAGGTGAGTCAGGAAGGAGAGAAGAGAGGAGAGGATATGAGAGACGAGGAGAGGAGAGAGGGGGAGAAATGAGTAGGGAAGGACAGAGGAGAGGAGAGGAGAGGAGGGGAGAGGAGAGGAGAGCAGAGGAGAGGAGAGCAGAGGAGAGGAGAGCAGAGGAGAGAGCAGTGGGAGATGAATATTAAGCAGCTGTAGTGATTAGGGCGGCAGTGCAGAGTGGCACTGTGACAGTGACATTGGCTGCCATTGTCAGCCCCCGCCACGGCGATTCACTGGAACCTGCTTCATTTGGGCCATAATTACCTTAAATGCTCAGAGAATGAAAAATTCATCATCACTTTGAATCTTGTTAATTGGGGGAGCCGTCTGCATTAATAGAAGCCATTTGAAAGCTCTGTGTTTGTGTGTGTGTGTGTGTGTGTGTGTATGTGTGTGAGGGAGAGAGAGAGAGAGAGAGAGAGAGAGAGAGAGAGAGAGAGAGAGAGTCACTTGCCATTTTCACCTTATTTAGTTTTGTTTAAGATGAAAGACTCTATGGGTATGTCCATACACAGCTTCCAGTCTGTGTTTGTGTGTGTGTGTGTGTGTGTGTGTGTGTGTGTGTGTGTGTGTGTGTGTGCGTGTGTGTGTGTGTAACCAGGGCAAGAGAACTCACTTTTTCATCCACTTGCCAGAGGGGCTGATGGATTCCAAACTTTACCAGCCATTTCCATCACTTTACCAGACAAATATGTTTCTTAGAATAGATAAGAACCTCTGAACGATGGCTGGTGGAGGAGATAAACTTAATAGCCACAGTCGGGACTTACAAGCATTTGGCTGGTAGCAAGTGTCAAATTCCCTCCTTATGGGGGCAACTGACACTGGGGGGACATAATAGCTGGATGGGAGTGACGGTAGGAGAGGAGCAGGGGAAGGAGAGCCACTGTAGTTTGTGGTCTTGATTGGCAGGCTCATCCATGTGTGTTAATGACTTTGAAGACCAAAGGCAGAATTCATTAGTACCAACTCGTTGTCTGTTAACCCTGCAGTCACTTTTCAGATAAATATAGCAGCGGAGATGGGAATTAAAAAAAAAAGAGATAATTTATGATTCATAACAATATTATTGGGGACACACAGACACACATGTATATGTATACACACACTTCCTGCATATTATGTGTAAAGATGTATGTTGTTGCTTGCCATCTGCGTGTAAACGAGTGTTGTGTAAATTATGTGGAACGGAAACGCTTATGACGCAAAACAAAGCTCAGAGAAATTAGACAATTAAGTGTTATTGTATTCGTACACATGCAAACACTCTGACAGCATGATTGGGATTAAATTAACACAGTATAAAAACCTTTCTTAACTTTTATGTTACTTTCTAATTATGTTACAGTAATTGGAAAGTATTGCATGCCTTTTTGAAAAAATAAACAGTCACTGCACAATAATGTAGGATGGAGAAAGAAACTGGCTATGGGTTCAATGAGTTCAGTACAAAATTAGTGCATCATATGAGTTAGCAATGGGCTGTGGATGTTGTTAAACCCATTAATGCTTCATATGCTGCCCACTGCTGAGTATGTTGGGCACTACTTTTCTGAGCTGGCATTACTTGACTGACAGAGATAGATTGACAGTTTAACTGTAAATGCAGTTAACCGGTGTCTTGTCCATTGCTCTCTATAATGTAAGTAAATTTCTCTTGGGGCAATAAAAGGTATTGCTTGTTTTACTCATGTTGAATAATCATTGCCTTTAATATTGCCGTTTTAAATTTTATTCTGTATGCATTTGTAGCACCTTATTATTCTGTGAAGCACTTTTTAACTTCTGTTTGAAAAGTGCTATATAAATAAAGATTTACTGACTTACTATTTATTGTATTGTGCTGTATTGTATTGAACAACAATACAGTAGTATCAACACATTTGGGCAGTGTCATCTAGACAGCCCATAAGTCTTACAGGCTGTCTGGATCCTCAGGGTTAAGTCCAAGAAGGAGGAGAGCAGCAGCCCATAGATGTGTAATTTCTGAGACAATATGGATGGCTGAGGTGCGTGTTTGTTGCCACTTATAGCTTCTCCCATAAGCTTTATTATAGCGCTCTGGTGAACCAAATCCAAGCCCAGGGTAACACATGCACCCAATGCACCCTTTCTGAACTTCCCTTTCCAGGAGGCAACAAAAGCTGTCTGTTCCAAGTCGTATATTTTCACATTCAAACACAGTAACAATGTCATAACGAGAATGCATTACTGCCACCTATTATGCAGCGCTGCTGTGTGTACCGCGTCTGCATGAAAAGCAAAAAGCGGCCAAGATGAATCAGACAATGTTCCAGGAAGCTCCATAAAAGCATTGAAATGACCATATTCATTAGGTTGTGTGTGTGACATAAATACAGTATGTCTCCCTCTATACTGCAGTGTGTAGGAAGGACACAGCGCTCTGCGACAGACAGAGAGGCTGCAGAGCCCAGCCCAGTCTGGCCCAGCCCAGCCCAGCCCAGCCCGGCTCGACCCAGCCGGCACTAATCCATCATCACCACCACTGAATCATCGTGCTGCCAATAAAGCCAGGCAGCAATACATTACAGGCATGTGGCAGGCTTTAGCGATAATGACATTGAGAAGTCCCCTTGGGCTGTAGGAAAAGCCTGGGTGCATGACACACTTGCTTACAGAGGCAATAATATATGGAAATGCATTGGTGTGCCAGACAGCAGAGAGGAATGGGAAGACGAGGGAGTGAGCGGGGTCTATTCATAAGAGGATGGAGAAGCGGCGGCCTTCACTGTGACCAGTTCCTATCAGTTTCCAATATGGACTCAACCAAACCCATGAACCAATGACGGAGGTTATTTCAGAGTCAAGTCTCTCCAAATAAGCCATCTTACAAGCACTCTGATATGCCAATACTCTATTTCTGTCTTATCTTGCTCTTATGCTGCTGAGTTGATACACTGCAATATGGTTTGGACATGGGACATGTTAGATAGCACTGCCAATCATCCGCACGCTGTGTGGCGCGGAGGCAGGCCAGCAGCACGGGAGCCGAATGAACAAATAGTATGAACTTTTGGTCTCTGCTGTCTGGGTATCTTGTGGCCGACACCGAGATCATTCTGCCTGTTAATCCCTCACCTTCACTGCAGATTCTCTGCACACACACACACACTCTCTCTCTCTGTCTCTCTCTCACACACACACACCAAACCTCAAACCCAAATCTAGGGTCAAAGCCACAGAGGATGTGAAGGCGTGGGGGATTGATCTTTGCAGTGATAGAGGCTGACTACAGAACCGATGTGGATGGAAGGCTGGTGTCAGATGTGGTGCAAAATGGCACTAATACTAAGAGCATACACAGATCAGCGAATCTGTGTATGAGCTGTCAGAGAAATCACACTAGGGCTCATCTGCCTCTGTCTGCCTGGCTATCTGTCTAGCTTTAAGGTGTCGTGACTCCTGGGTAAGATGTTTAAACAGTAAATTGCTGCCATTGTGTGGAAACCCCAAACTGTAATATTAATTTTCCAATTTAAATTAAAAGTTTACAAGGTGCGCTATGTGCTGAGAAAGTTTCATTAGCCTAGAGGTCATGGAATTTTCATGAAACCTGTTCAAAACACCGTCTGTAATCAAAAACGTGTGGCCATCAATTTGGAAAAGAAAAACTCTCCTGACATCAGTGAAGAGGTATTCCAGTATAAGAATAACATCTTCAAGACTTTAGGTAGGTGTGCAGTCCAAGTTATTGACCAGATTTAACCCCGATTTGGCGGTTTTAAACATATTCAGATTGAGGTGAAAATACCAACCGTGAAAACCTAGTTATTACTTTCTCTCTTGGACCCAGAACTTTAAAAAAATGTCTAACTGCCAACATTACCTCTTAGTTACCTCCGCCAAGGAGGTTATGTTTTTGGTGCTGTTTGTTTGTTTGTTTGTCTGTTTGTTTGTCTGTTAGCAGGATTACGGAAAAACTACTGGCCCGATTCTCATGAAACTTTGTGGAAGGATGTAGCATGGGCCAAGGAAGAACCCATTAAATTTTGGAGCGGATCCGGATCCGACTCACGAACAACCAATAGCACGAACCTTGGCGGAGGTCTGCGCTCTCCGAGTGCCCTTCTAGTTTCCACAATGAATCTCGTTATAATGTGTTTTTTCGAGGAAGGAAAACTTGGCAGAGAGGACAAAAAAAGGGACAACAAAGACAACAAGAGGTTTGTGCTGATAGAATAAAAGTCTGGATTTATTTTCGTTTATCTGTACATTAAACAAGTGTTCCTGACTGCAGCAAGAGAAACACAGAACAGAACAGGATGCTAAGCGTCAAAGAGTTGCTCGCATAGCAGAGGTGTGACCGGTTTAGCAAAGACATGTACACTCTCTATCTCATAGACTTATTACAGTTTCTGTAAATGTAGGGCTGCCTTTGGGAGGCTAAAGTCGGGTGAAGGAGTCCAACTCTCTTATTCCCAGGCTCCATATCCAGAACCATTTGTTCCAGAACCATTTGTTCTTAATCATACCTGCAGGAGTCTTGAAGCTCTTTTCACACCGTCATACCTACTGGGAATACACCATACAGTAATAACCCTGTCTTTCCCTTTTGTTCATTGCAATGCAGGTACAGCTATAACGGACAAGTATATACCCAAGCAGCCCTGTGTAGTAGCCTGCAGCTTAATTCCACTCAGTTCATGAGTACGACGAGGATAGTTTAGTTCTGTACGGACTTGACACGTCTCTCTCTTCCCCTCCGACTCAATCTCTCAAGGGTCTGCAGACACATTCACAGGTTTGAAGACTCGCTAGTTCTCCCTCTCTCTCTCCCTGGCTAGCCCTCCACCCAACACTAATGTGGTAGCGGGCGATTACAACTCAACACCTGTGTGTGAATTCAATTACATAGAAAACTCTCTGGGTCAATTCCCTGGACAAGAGCAAAGCTTAGACTTGGACCATTGGGAAACAGTCCAAGAAATGGCTTAAGTGCTTCCATGAAACCAACTTGTTTTGTATCTAAACACCTCGATCACAGCAGAGAGGGAATTCGCCAGCACACTTTATGTTCACAGACATGGTCAGAGTACAAAATAAATACATACATACTGACAGATAGAGTAAACCACCCCGAGAAAACACACTTCAAATGCTTTGGTGCACTGGCTGAGTGAACGTCAGAGAAGAATTTCCATTGGTGTCAGGAAAATAAAATGCATGTTTAGTATTTTAAGTATAATTAATCCCCAAGCCTTATAGCCCAGAGACTGTACTGTGCTGTATCTACGACTCTGGTTCACAGTAATTCATTCATGAGCAAAACTCTAGACTGGAATCATCATTTTAATATCGACAATTACATGTTGAAATTTTTTTGACAATTCTATATTCAGCAGCAAGGAGGAAGGTGATCAACAAAACCGTGGGGGCACACAGCTTGTGACTGGTTGAAATCACTGTCTTATCAGAGCTAAAACTGACACACTGACGCTCCCCAAATCTGTCATCATGAACACATCTTGAAAATTCTCAATAATCACCAAAAACATTTTCAACACAAATGACATTTCATTCTCGGTCAGAGAGGGCCCTATTTGGTAGTGACAGTACATTTCTGATAGTATTGTTCATTAGCAAATACAACTACCAATGGAAACCCTCTCCCTGTGAAAACAAGCTGTGCTGAACTCTTACTTTGACCCGAGGAGAACATACAATTTGCTGAGGACCACATCTACTGCGCCAAATTACACACTGCCCAGTCCAATCGAGATTTTCTTAGGAAGTCAACCCGGCATGCAACCAGTGAACAGTGGTATCCTTATAATTTAATAGTCATCTGAGTGTGATCTAGTCGTGTACTATCTAGTGTAACCTGATCTATCCATTAAAAATGCATATTTCTCAAATATACTGCAATAATGTAAGATTGGTAGACAATGAGTGCTAGAAGCAGATGCATCCACTTAAAATCAGCAAGTTTTGAGGTACTTCTGAGACTCACAGCAGAGGATATAATCACTAGCTACAATATTTGGATGGATAGCACATAGCAGGTAATAGCAGGGTTTATCATCTCGCGAAAAATTTTGGCTTAAAATTTCATAAAGTTGATTAGCTGAGGGGATATTGGCGATTGACACACCTGAATAACACATAGCTGTATGAGGATAAAAACATAGAAAAACAGCACCATTTGAGGTCCGAGAGACAGATCAGTTTAGAACCTGTTTGCTGGTAGCACCGTCAACCAGTAAAAATCTCAGAACGCGATACAGAGACAGAACACATCCACTGATCAACTGCACAACATAGCAAAGAGCGGAGATATATATTCAGAGACAACCCCCCACGCAGACACCCCCTTACAGCAGCATCTTAAAGCAGGTAATAAAACTGATTTTTCCTAAGAATGATATTATTGTGTACTGAGGTGTTTTACAAGTTTTATATGCTGTACATGTTGAGAGTAATCAGGTATACCTTTCCTATAGCTTTTTTTTTTTAATATACATACATAGTTTACAGTCACTGACAAACAAACACCAGAGTAGCAATGAGGTAGGACGGTGAAGCTAGATGAAGTAGAACCGGTTTGTGGATTGTATACAACGTTACTGCAGACCTTTGAATGCTTATAGCCACTTTAAGAAAAATATAGGCCTAACAATGTTTCCCTCCCATCAGTCTCATTTGGAGTAAGTTTGACATTGTATCTGAGGCTTGAACAGTAATGGGTCTTTTGTACAGTTAGTTGGGAGAACTGAGATGAAGCCGTTGATCTTGTTTCACACAGTGCAGCTAGGACTGATCTCTTTTCCCAATCAACCTGTCAAAAAGCAACATAAATCTCCTTCACTTGTGCAAATTTGACAGGTGTTCAGAACATAAGCCCAAACACCAAGCGAGGAGGATAGGGTGGATTTGTTATTTTCTTGATACCTATGCGTCTTTTTTTTTTTTTTTTTAAATCCAGTCCATACAAATGTCAGGAGAGTAGGGAGCTAGAGGTGGTACAGGAGGGGGACCACAGAGCCAGCAGAAGTTAAGTGTTCTCTCTTCCTCTAGTGAAGTGTGATAGTGCGAGTACTGGGCAGTCTGGTGCTGTGTTACAGAGCCAAAGTAGTGTCTAGTATCAATGGCTCTGCCAGTGTGTTTATTGGTGTATGTTACTAATATACTGCTAAAACCCAAACTGGTCCTCGGCATGTGACTCAGTACATTTGATAGAGATTGGCCTCGCAGGCACAGATTAAGCAAAATCTGGGTTAAAAACATACTTTCAAACAGATTTCATCCACTGAAGATGGTTTTAGTTAAAGGATTAGGCTTAATCGAGCTCCAGGAAACCATCCTTTGATAAACAAGTTAACATTTCAGATGATGTAATAGCTCTATTAATGCTCTATCTTAAGCACTGTTTTAACCACACCCCCTTTTTGGCATCAGAAAACAAGCAAACAAAGAGAAACACAATACGGCAATGACAATGTGTCACAGAATTTCAGCAAGGTTGGTTTGCACAGCAGAAAACTTTTTTTTTCCAAAACACACCATTTAAAAGTTTTAAATGCATGTATTTTTTTATACATGCCAGCACGTAGAGAAAAAATAAAAGGACACCATGTAAAAGGGATAAAGTTTTTGGAAACAAAAATATATACTTAATATTTCACCTTTGCGGTGGCTTAAGATTCACTAAGCTCTAATACCTTGGCAAGGGCCATTTTTTGTGCAAACTCCGCTGATTCCTCAGTCAGCATCCCCCATCGTTACCTTGATCTCAGCATTCAATACTTTGGCTTATCATTACCACTCATCCGTAAAAATACACAATTATCTATATATAGCTCATATCTATACACAACCAGCATCTTGACGCGTTAAGTTAAAGCACATAATCCAGTCAGTGTGCACATTTCATTGCAGAATATTTTTTAGATTGGTGAATCATGTTTTTGGGTGATAAACTGGAAAGCCAAGCAAGTTGATAGTCAAGCTGTTGGACTTTTGCTTATCCATTTGCCAGGTAAACCATTTATTGGCCAGGCAACAGGGAGCCATGTTGGAGCTATAGAATCCAGTTTCAACGTAGTATGACTTGTGGAAGCCTGATTTTCTAAACACCCCCAGTAAACCTTCAACGGTTTAAATGTGCATGTTGGAATTCTTAAATCTCTAAAATTAGTTAGAGGCTCACTGGCATAACAGAGGCATATCTGACTCACAGAACAAAACTACATCCCATAACTCATTCTTCCCATACAAAACAACAAACCAGGGCGTTCTAAGGTGCTTCATAATAACACAATGATTGTTGGGCCTTATTCTATATAAACAAAAAAAAACAAACAAAAAAAAAAAGAAAAAAAAACAAACATTTGGACGAATACGACAAATACATTTCTTTAAGATTGAAGAAATTGTCCAGACGTTTAAAGTGTATTCAGTGTAAATGATTTGTGTTGAACTAACTACTGCATCTCAATTGCTAAAGTACAATGGTAACGATACAGAATTCTTGTATCATTTTACTGCAGCGGATCATTAGAAATCAAAGGTATAGCCTTAGTGAGGCTTATCGAATAACTATCACGTTGTAAATGTAGTACAATGTATGGGCTCTGTCTATATCAGATGTCAAGGGAAGCCTTGTCTCTCATGTTTCACAGAGATCACTTTGGCTAAGGAAGGGAGACATATTTTTCTCATTTGTTTGTAGATGCCAGTGATCTACATTTGGATACAATATCAAGCTTAAAGCCAACAATTCATATGAAAAAACAAAACAAAACAAAACAAAAAAAAACATGAATGTAAAAAGAAACACAACAAATTGTCAGGTAACAAAGGAATTACAACATCAATTAGATAAACCAGCCAAAAAAATAGACCAGAAGCTTATAACTGTAACAAGTAACACTTGTTACTAGAAACTGAAATATCCATGTTTGGTGAAAAATAAAAAGATGCATTTTATGTACACTAAAATATCTCCAAACATAAGGTAGCTTAACAAAAAGGTCGATCAAACTGTAAGAAATAACAAAAACCCAGACAGACAGAACGATAAGAGAGAAATAAACCAACCGACAAACAAGAATCTAGAGTGTGAAGAGGAGAAAGGCTTGATGGGCAGCTCTGCAGCAGATTCACAGTTAGCCACAGCTAGGTCACAGTTGAGATTTCAATCTGCAGCATTTAGTTCCAGCCTGCAGACAGCCACACAAACCATTTGGGATCAAAACAAAAAAACAAGTGGAGAAAAAAAAACATAAACCAACAAAAAATGACATGAAAAAAAAAGAGGACATTTTCAAAGTTCTGATGGCATGGCTCGCAGGAAGTTGTCACCGGAGCAACCTTACTTTGTTCCCCAGTGGTGTGGCTTAAAAAAAGAGAGGGGGTTATTATGGGGTTCAGCAGGCCCAGAGAACTTCAGCAGCACAGGATAGTGCTTCAGACAGCTTTACCCACAACGAACACCGCTTCCACACTAAGAGTGACCTGAACTAAGCTGAACTGTGCCCCGATTTTCTTCCCCACATTGTCCTGACTAGCACAGCTCCTTTTAACTAGAAGGGGAGGTATACTGCAAACGGCCCAGTTCAGCAGAAGTTAATGGTGTGATTCAAACAGAAAATAGTACCTAGCCGCCTCTTACATTCTCACAGCAAAGTGCAGGTGAAGCTTCATCACTTCAGCTTACTGTACATTTACAATCACAGCTTACTAGAAAACCCAGGGGCATACCAGTCCCCAGTGATTGCCAAATCCATTATAAGGCCTTTCTGGGCATTAATATGCCTGTACCACTACAACTCGTTGAACAGTCATGTTGTCTGCAAGAGACAGCTTTAATTAAGAGTAACACAGGAATGTCACATCAGAACCTCTCCTTGTGCTCTCTTACTGATGGTAAATGTTCCTAATTAGAAGGTCAACCTTAAAAACAAAACAAAAAATGACAAATAAAGCACATAAGAAACCAACTGACTCTACATGAATCCCATTTCCCGTAAAATGTCTGTACGCCCCTGTTTTTAATAAAGTGATGCTTTGTAACTGGATCTCCAAATAAGAGGGACCACCCACTCACAATTAATCTCTAGGAGCAACAGAATCTCTGTTGCAATATGCAATATGGCTGTTCCAATTAAGACTTGTGCATTTGAGACCCTGTTGTCCCATCCCATGCATTAAGTACCAAGAGCACACACTCAAATCTCTAGCATTCAATAGTGAGCCACTAAAATATCCAACCTCTCACACATCTTAGATCTCATGCAAGCTAGCATCATCAACATTGCAACATCTCTATAGCATTAGAAGACTTTATCAAGGGAAATAACCTCTTATTTCTTAAGAGTTTAAGGACTCAAAATTATGTTCTGACACAGAACAATAAATTGATTCATATTCTAACGATCACATCTCTGCTTTGATTTACGCAAATGCACACACCTCGAAAAACCACGTCTCCATACCAATCCCACTGAAAAGCTTATAAAAACACTCATACCAGTTCATATGCCTCAAACTAATGTGCTCAACTTCTGACTACACTGACTGGTGGGTGAAGCTGTCTGACAGCCAAAGGGCCCATCGGGTGCTGAGGAAGGGGATGGTTGTTCTAGTCATATAGAGAGTAGGGAAGGGGTCTATTTGTGTTAACGTTTCACGCAGTAACAAATCCAATGTGTCAAATGAATACACCTCCTCCTGAGACTGTGACAAACATCCCCGAACCACCCATATCAAGTCCCCTCAACATCCTGCGGACCACAGGGGGGCAGAAGGCGCTGGCGTGACAACAGTTGATGACATGCCATCGTAGGTGAAGTTTTCCATCTTGACCGTCTGTCTGATGAGCAGCTTAGACTCCCGCCGCTCCTCGTTCTTGATGGACTTGTTGATGTCCATGATCTTTTCACAAATGTATTTGTTCACTTTGGACAATCTCTGTGTGATCTCTGCGCTGTCGGCTGTCTCTTGAGACACTCGGTCGTAGAGACACTCTGGGGAGGGAGCGGGTGTGAGCAGTCAGACTTAATCAAATCAAATTGCCAATAGTAAGCTATCTGCGTCTAGTGTTTCTTAAAAATGTTTCTATGATTGTTTGGCTATATGAAAAAGGCTTCCTCTTTTGCGTACCTCACGTTTTCCCAAGTTCGGCTTACAACAGATCTGTCAGAATAAGGATCGCCCAGTCTTGACTTTACAGGTTTAAAGCAGGAATTTGGGTGAGAATCTTACCTCTGACTATCTTCAGCTTGCTGGGTGAGAGTGGAGGTTTGGGCAGGGCGTCTTTCTTCTTCTTGGTGGCCACTCCAGTGACGCTGCGGTTCTTTAGCGTCTCCGTACCCCAGATCATGACAGCCAGGTTCTTGGTGAACTTGGAGTCTCCCTGGGTCCGCTGCAGCTGTTGCCACTTCTGCTCCTCCACCCAGATCCCACCACCCAGGTGTACCTGCAGAGAGGAGTGGTAGAGAAACAGTCAGCAGACCATGATCACCCTATAATGTGCATCCCCAGCGACGCTGTAAACAAAATCATTTTCAAAGTGTCGTGATCAGCACAGTTCCAGCAAAGATGAAAAAGCCAGCAGAGTATTGCTAAGATCAGTTTAGTTTGTTTCATCAGTGTAAAGACAGCGGAACAAACGCCCTGACACTCTTAACGGCACAATGCTTCACACTGATCTAAAACCTCTTTAAGACTACAATGGACAAGGCTAGATCACAGCCAGCCGTGGCAGAGCTCATCTTACCAGCTCCCGCTCAGACCAAATTAGAAATCACAAGGAGCACCACTTTCACCAACTAGGATACATAAATAAGCTTGGGCCACTGGCTGCTTGTAGCCTGGATTACCTCCACTGTGTACTTAGCCTGTAGCTCTCTACACACTGTCATTGCACGTTGCATAAGCCTGCACCAAACAACACTCCAAGCCGATTGCCAGCCTAGGCACACTGCCCTGGGTGTTCTAGGTGAGCTAATGCAGCAGGGGGCATATGTGACTCTCTTTCCCTTCTCTCCTCTCTTATCACTGCAAAGTCTTTAGGCTAGCATCCAAAAGGCTTTTCCCTGTGCAGCTAATGTGCTTTAGGCCCCCGGCCAGCAGACAAGCTTTCCACTGCCTTCAAGTTAGACAAGATTTTTTTTTTTTTTATCCTCCCTCTCCGTTGCTCCATCTCTTCTTTCATCCATCTTTCTCCAATTCTCCCCATCCATTTCTACCTCTTCCACCTCTCACTCTCTTTCTAGGGCTAACCTGTCAGTCACTTTAAATTCCTCTGGTGCAAATAATTAATATGGGGTCCCTGATGTAGGAGAGTTCTAATTTGCTAGTGTTCTTCACGCTTGAAGTGGCTGCGGGCCCCAGAGCTTGTAGTACCAATTCCCCCCCTGTCATCAGAGACAGGACGCCGGCTGAGTTACAGCGGTGGGGAGAGCAAAGAACCCTAACAGGCTAATAAACACTGATGATGATGCTGGCTGGGCTTGCAGGAACAATAATAATCTTCTCAACCTTGTTTACCTGCTAGGGTAGGGCAGCCAGGGGGAAAAGGCTGATTAACTACAACGGCATGTTCCCAGGTTCACGTGTGTTAAGTGGAAATAGCGCATTTCCTATGAAATCAGGCTGCTTCCCACGGTCACCCACAGACAGAGAGCCGGGGATACAGGAGGAGGAATTGAAGGGATCAGGACTCTCTGAGGGTGAGTGGGGTTATTGGGATAATCTAGAAGTACAGGCTTAGAACAGGTAGGAGTAAATATGGCAGATTGGAAGAGGAGATGGAGGAGATGAGAGGAGACAAGGTACAAGACAAAGACCACATAGCTGGAGTGGTAGCAAAGTGGGAAATGAGTGGTAATCACATGGTAGCCAGAGGTGATCATAAAACGCTAATTGAATAAAGAGTGGGCACTAGGTCCGATGAGACTGACCTTCCCATCGTTGCAGGTATATACTGTTCTGGGTGAGGGCGAGTGGCTGGAGCTGGTGTTGGCTTCTTCTCTGCACGCCTCCTGGGCCTCAACAATGGGTTCGACCACCTCCACCTTGATTGTCTGAGTGCCGTTGTCATGCATAGGCTCTGGGACACAACACACACGGGATATTTAATGTTGGGAAGGTACATGTCAAGTCAAGTTGAAGTGAGGTGAAAAAGCATTTATCAACTGCTAGTCAACTTCCCAGAACAACAAAGGATGACACTAGAACACTACAGAGCCTAATAACATCTGACCACGTGGTAGCTGTCAAACAGCCAGTTGGGCTTTGACTCCTGCAGTATCTAGCAGCATGTGGCCAGGGAGTTTTCTGGTCTTTAGCCTTGGACCAGTGCCCACCTGCCTGCCTGCTTGCTTCCCAGCTTGGGGCTAGGCTTCCCTGTGCCTCGAGACAGGCGGTTATTTTAGCCCAGTAGCTAAGCTGGCTTGGTGGCTGGCCACACTAAGCTCCAATGTAGCTGATGAGTTTTAATATCGGTCAGCGCACTACATCCCCTACCCTACAGCACCCCAGGGTGCTCTAATCTTTAGCCTGTCCATTAGATGGTCTAGCCAGTAGCCTGGCGCCTCTGTCCAGCCCTACAGGGGGGCTGAGGTTAACACTAGCATCTGGCAAAGCTAGTGTTTGTATACTGCTGTGCACTGCAATGATACCACTTGTAATCACACTCACCACTACAGTTCAGGCTCAACGCACAATAGCATAACTGATCTACCATACACTTGAGTCTCTTTGCTACATACAGTAGGGTCTTTGTTGTGAAATTCATATATAGAAATAAAGATATATAGGCTGCCGTAGAAGTGGAATTATGTGTCTGAACGGACAACATAATGACAACAGCTGATCACTATCAAATACAAAGTACTATATTAAATAAATTCCTAGGCATTTAACTCATGTTATTATCCAGAGCAAATTACAATGAGGTAGGAGCAGGTAGGAGATTCAGTGTCTTGCTCCAGCATACTTTGACAGGACATATGGAGGGATTGAACCTGTGACCTTTCCGTTATAGGATGGTCACTGACCATTGGCCCACCAGGTCACCCTAACAACAAGAGGATTAGCCACACCAAGTGCAGCACAGCAACTCAGCTATGGGCTAGTTCAGTTACATTTAGAACTATATTTGTGTATCTTAATTTAAGTGGAATAACACTGAATTTCCACTGCAGTTCTAAATGCATATTTACCTCTAAACTACACAGAGAGCGTCTGAAAAACATTGCAAAACTATTTTAAGGCCTTTATCTTAGAACTTTGTTTCACAGCATAGCAATATTCAAGCAGCCATAGCTTCTTTGAACACGTGTCCACACATCTACCACACACCTCTCCTCACTGCCACTGGCATTTCCAGGCTTTACAGATGTAACATTATAAGATTAAAAAGTGTTGTGCCTCTGGATTGTAGTTTTAACTAATATTTATTCATGTTCAGAAAATACAGATATATATTGTAGATTGTGACATTTTCTTAAATTGATTGCTAAGGTTAAAGGTTCCCTATCAACTCTGTGACACAGGCGGCAGTGGTTTGTGTGTGTGTGTGTGTGTGTGCGTGCGTGCTTATGTGCCTGGTCTCTCACCACTGCCCAATCTCATGAGAAGTACGTCTTGCAGCCTCCTATTGAAGTCTCTTAGTTCCTTGACTTCTGTCAGCAGGCTGCCATATTCCTTCAGCTTCTTGGCCTGCTGCACCAGCTGCCTGCGTGTCCTCTCTAGCTCCTGCTGCAGCCTCCTCATCTCCTCCTCCTGCTGCCTGTAGCTATGAACCAGCTCCTCATACAAGACTCTAGGAACCACGGCTGAAGCCACCTCAGACACACAATCTGTGTCCACGTCCGGAGGCTGTTGTTGTTGTTGCTGGTGATGATGTTGATGTTGATGCTCCGCCTCCATATCTTCTTCCTCATCGTCTGCATCCTCCTCCTCCTTGACCAGGCGGTCCTCCTCCAGGTCATCCTCTCCCTCCATACAGGAGCTGGCTGCATTTCTCTCCAGGCGAGCCACTACTGCTGCCAGGCTCTTGGAGGAGTTGGAAGTGGGGCGCCCATGGTCCTGCGACAGGGCCTGAGGGAAGCAAGAGAACTGTCAAATTAGGGAAAAAATAGTAAAGAAAAAGGAAATTAGAATTTTATGAGCTAGAAAGTTGGGACTAAGAACATGATATAAATGTGATACGTATTTGGATGCAGGCCTATTCATATTTGGCATATGAACAGTGTTTTTTGCTGCATCAATAACACAATTAAATTTATGACTGACTAAAGGTGATTCCACTCCACACTAAGTATGCTGAGTAGATGTAAAAACAACCCCGCACCAGTCTAGAAGTGAGAAGGCAGACAGATTGCAAAACAGTTTGTTTTGACTGTTTGGTGATGAGTGTCTGACTATCTCAGTAGGAACTGGGAGGAGTGGAGTCACAGAGTTCTTTGATGAGCCGCTCAGAGGATTTGTCTGTGAAAGGGCAGCTGTCCAGAGTGCTGAATTTGTGTTAATCCAGCATATGGTAAAAATAGTGTGGGGGATTTTGGGCACTGGCCAAATTTATGGTAATGTAACATTGTATCATAAATAGATCTATATTAGTACATGACTATTCCTTGCATATGTCAACATGACACATGCACTTACACACTCACAGCACTGACACCAATTTTGGTGAACAAGTACATGTCTTTAGATTACTCACAGACACAGCATACAGCTACCAATTTAAAACTATGCCACTTTATGTTATAGAAAACAGTGGAAATAAATCTTAGCACAGCAATGTAAAAACAATGTAATTTTTGATCTATTAAAATGACATCATCAATCTAGTGGCATTGTGCTGGTAATTGTTAGTATCAGTGTCAGTGTCACCAATATCAAGCATAAGCACCTTTTAGCCTGGAAGTGAGTTGATACCCAAATTACTGCTAGTACATAATTTAAATATACAGACACCTCTGTTCCAATGAGCCAGGAGACCACCACTATCTGGTTTAGCTGATCCTACCTTTTTATGTCTGAGTGACATCCTCTCCTCCCCAAAATGGTTCTCAATAGAGTTTCCTGAATTCTTGATAGACATCTTGGGAATTTTCATCTTCTTTTGCATTATACTGTCTTCAAATTCCTCTACCGTCTCTGTGAAATGCAGAAATAAAATCAGGAAGAAACTTTGTGTTCATCAAGTTTCCAGGAAGTTAGAGGGACAAGGCTCTCTTCATCCATTTGTCCCACTCGGGCCTACGACTTCCAGTCTCTCCATTCTTATCGTCTACTACATTAAACTCACTTTAGCGCTCTGATGATTTTCTGTTAACCTAGAACTAAGATGAAGCTTTTACAGACAACTATAATGCTAGTTGATCACAGTACCCTCGCAACCGCCAGCCTGGCTAACTCATGCAACACTTACAGTACACACAACTGACGCTGGGAAGGACGTGAGATCAGTCCGATCTTTAAACCCAGACTGTTCAGATTCGGGGATTAGTAATCTAGCTAAACATTCGAGCCTAGAAAACTGTCGGGCAGTAGTGAGGAACAGTAACTGCAGCTATTAATTACGTTTCACTTGGGAATACGTGATAAAATGAAGCTGTCATGTTATTGACATGCTATTGACGAACAGGTTGCTATGTCAAAGGCACAGACAGAGAAAACATTGTTCTGGCTGCAGCACCGCATCGCTTGCCACGGCATAACACTACAGATAAGCTAACAAGCTAACCGCCATTCACTAAAGCTAACCAGCAAGCATCTCCACTACGACATTTATAAATCCGTAGATATGAAAATGACAGTAGGTCAAGCACAAGCTGTCAAATGTGTTTATAATATAGTGACAGCGCTGCGTGCGTGCGCAGCTAGCTAGCGTATCAGCTAACTTGCTAACACGGAAAGAATAGACAGCGAGCTAACTAACGTTAGCTAACAGTTGTAAACAACCAGTGCGAATGGCTAACGTTGCATGCCACGTATTTAGCGGGGCAACCAGCACTACCGCATCGCAACAAGAGAGCCAAATAGTCCAAGATGACAAACTGAATGTAAAAATCAGTAGAGTCCACATGACAAGGTATGGCTAACTACCAAAGTTATCTTAGCATATCTAGCTAGCTGGCTAGCTAGCCACAACCGAGGACGTTGTTGTGGCTATCAGTGTCAGATTCCAGCTGTCCATGTCTTGACAGATCGGATAAAAGAACGTACTTTAACACATTTCCGAGTTTTGTACACATCAGCGTTACTTGGTCAGAGAGAAAAAAGACAGCATTATACAGAGAAAAGGTGTGGTGTTAGCTGGGCAACTTACCTGCAAGGGCAAGGATCTGTGCTTCGCACGGCTGGCCTGTGCTGCCATTCTCTTCAGTTCTGTGAACCAGATACACCTTCTGATTATCAAAATCTGTTTTGTGCAGAGGTCTGAAATCTTCCACATCTGAAACGGGTAACGCGTAGCACATATCGTCTTCAAAGAACCTAACAAAAGCATACATTATTTACTTCTCTTTGGTCCTGCACTTTGGATATGGTTGACAGTTTTTCCTCACTAAGTATTAAAAAAAATATATACACAAAGGGGGGTTGGGGATGGTTTCTGCGCTCGGCTACTCTCGTCTGGTCCACATCACCGGGGTAGATCATCAAGGCATAAATAATTGACATGACTTTAACTTGTTAGAGCTAACAAATTATCAAATTCAAAAGTATTAAAAAGGATGCTGATTATTTTGTTTCAGAAACATAAAACAAAATAAACATTTTAACGTACACCTTGTAATTACGTTATTCAAAAACGTTAGTTTCTGCCAAACCATATAAAAGATTTGTGAACACAGATAACATGATTCACAAAAACTAAGTAAGTAAATTACAAAGATGAGAAGACGTATTTTAATATTTACATAAAACATTAAAAAAAAATAATTTATGTGAAATATTTTACTTTTCATTTATTTTCAAAGCTTTGATTTAGGAGGTTAGGCAGGACATTTCCATGGTCCTGGGTCATTAACCTTATCAATATAGACACCCATTACCATTCCCTCTGTCTTTTCCACAGAGAATAAAGCCACCAAGATGATTACCTGCCTGGTCTGATTTCATTGGTCTGTGTGCTTCCATGTGTTTCCCAGTGCACACTTTTCATCTGTCCCCTTGTTTCACACCAGATAGACTTGAGGCCATCTGACAGAAAGGAACTCTTTGTTATTGTAAGACAGTCAGGTGGTTATACAACGGGATGGATTTCTCTCAGTTGTTACTCTAATGGAGAGCACCACAGTCGATAAACGACACTAACAATTTCGTTCTGCTTCGGCTGCCGTAATTGAAAAGTAACTGAAGCAGAACTATGGAGAGCTTTTTTTCTTCTCTGATATTTCATTTCATAGTTTGAGGCATTTAGTTGGTTATGATTATTTCAAATGCCAGCTTCCCCATGATGTTTGTTCGCTGTTCTATGGCAGTTCCCCTTGCTAATCCCAGCATGTGTTAGATCTATAGG
Source organism: Centroberyx gerrardi (assembly GCF_048128805.1). NCBI lineage: Eukaryota > Metazoa > Chordata > Actinopteri > Beryciformes > Berycidae > Centroberyx > Centroberyx gerrardi. The sequence continues at coordinate 10,635,109 of NC_136005.1, forward strand.
GGAAATTCTAAAAACAAAACAACAACAATAACTCACAAGACAAATTACAAGTCGGTTTATTCCAGTTGTTGAAGTATTTATCAGTGTTCTGTACTCTGCTGTTTTCAATGACAAGTGACTGATCCCATCTGCTAGCTATTCTAGTGATACTGGAGACTGAAATATCTCTTTTCTCTGAAGAGTCATTGTGTTCAACTGTCAAAATGTCAAAAATACTTACTGTATTTTTAAAGAAGTTTCAGTTTCACAAAATTAGTACATACATGGTACTACAGAAGTAGTTTTATGTCCTGTTATCAAAGATTTTTGGAAAAAGGTAATGGAAAATGTGTCTCTTGTTTCTTTTGATCCTTCAACATGTCCTAAAATATGTATACTTGGTATTCTCCTGATAAATTGTAACTTGCAAACTACCAAAAATAACTTGGTATATTTCTCTTTATTTCAAGCCAAAAATACAATTGCTATGCTTTGGAAAAGCCCTGGAATAAACAACTATCAGCCAATGGATGAAGGAACTCTCATTTATTTACCAATTAATTACCAATTCATTTGTTGGGTGGTTTATATATTCTAAAATCCAATAAATACACTGGTTAAAAAAACGTTTTATAAGGCTGAGCTATGGTTATACAGTATATCTAGACACTGCTACTTTGGCAGAGTTTCAACAAACTATAACAGGAATGAGAGTGATAGACAAGAGATTTGAGCAGCTTCTCAACAAGCCGAACGGAGGATTACTGTTAATCTAATCTTCTGTTCAATGGCTCTCCTGTCCTCAAGGCTGGGTCTGCCACCATAAGGCTGCTCAGTTTCTGGAGCTTTCACTCTTTGAAGTGGCCAAAGCTTAAAGGGGAATACCACTCCATTTAAGAGACACATACAGTAATGTTATTCCTATGGCCCAGGGAAGCCCAATCAGTTTTTGAACATGAACAACTTTCTCCTAAAGCTAGAGACTCAGTGATGTCATCAAGATCATGAATATGCTCCATTGATAATGAATGGGACACTGCCTAGAGACTCATTAAATGTTCAGTTTGGAGTTGTTATTTTTATTTTATTTTATTTTTTTACATCCAAATCTATTTATTATTTAAGTAGTGTTAACAGTTCTGAATGACAAGCTATCTGCATATTAAATAAATCATCCCACAGTAATTTTTCCTCATCTTTTCAAAACAACTTTACCAATGTACCAATCAAGTGGTACATTGATTGTAAACCCACTACAGTTACTGTTCATTTTATTATATTATTATTACTTGTAATATTATTATTACTGTTTGCATAATCTATAAGACGTGCGGTTTGCGCAATCTTGCACTACTTGTTATGTCTGCACCAACTTATTCCATGCATTTCCATCTTAGTCAAACTATTTCATGGTATGTTGCTCCATTGCACCGCTGAACTCTCACTTTCAGCTTCAACCATGCCACGCTGCCTGAATTCACATACTGAATGCTTTTTTGTATGTATGTAGACTGGTATGTGTAGTCCACTGTTTAATCTATGTGAGGCTCTTTTGTCCCTGTGCCTGTATGCTTGTGCTATGCCACTATTTGTGGTAATATGTTCCTCCATCGGTGTCCACCAAGGCAAATTCCTGCACATTCATTACACTTGGTGAATAACGTGATTCTGATTCATTGGAGAAGGGAGGAGGACAAAGCAATCTGTTTCATTTTGGCTATAGAGGACAGAGGAAAGGAAGGGGATATTTATCAATAAACTGAACTCTTGTAATGCTAGAAAAAATATACTGGCATCCTGAATTCAGTGGTATTCCTATTTAAGGTAATGTGCAATCTTTCTCTTTCTCTCTCTCTCTCTCTCTCTCTCTCTCACACACACACACACACACACACACACAGTCTGGGCCATAAATAGGACTATACACACTTGATTACAGAGGAGTCGGATGAAGACAGGTGTCACTTTCAGTAAGTGTAAAATGAGCTTTCCTCACCTTAAACACTACTAAAATATATCACTTTAAATTCCAGCAAACAAGTGTTGTGTGTTGAGTTTTCACCATTATGAGCAGAAAAGGACAGCAGCAATTCAATACACTCAATCAGCTGTTTGAAATAGTTGGTCAAGTACACGAGAGCAGAGTTTTCCTAAACTATTGGCATGATAATTAGCCGAAGACACAGCGATTCGGTCAACCTTAGGGAAATAACTCTAAATAAGGTTTCAGTTGTGTTTCATCTACAGGGGCAGTTGGTCGGGTGAAGACTCGAGTCAGGACAGAAGCCAGACATCATGTCCTGCCTATTAGCTCCACACTGCCAGGCTCATCTATCTTTATTGGTCATCCATTAGCCTGCATTAAAGGGAGACACGGCATAATAGCAGTAATGATGTTGATGATGGAATTAGACTGCGGGTACACACGTCATCATCGCAGCGCTGCGTCTGGAATCATAAAGACTGCCCACCGACAGACAGATGGACGGACAGACAGATAAAATTAAACGAACGCTTCTATGCTTCTGAAATGTGTGTGTGTGTGTGTGTGTGTGTGTGTGTGAGAGAGAGAGAGAGAGAGAGAGAGAGAGAGAGAGAGAGAGAACAGGATGAGGTCTTGCAATTAGGTGAAAAATGTCTGTGGTGCTTCGGGGGGGTGCATTAACTTTACCGCACACAGACAGCCAATCAAAACGCAGCACCTGTGCCAATCTGCAGGATGGACAGACGCTGGCACAGGTGTGTGTGTGATGATGGTTGGCAGGGGTTGGCGCCAACCAGAGCAGCGGCATACAGACAACAGACCCAGCAAAGGCCCGGCGATGCCAGGCATAAGAGAGGACAGCCGGGACAGAAGGATCATTAAGGCAACTTTCTGGAAAGATGCTCCAAGATCAGGAAAGCACTGAGCAAAATGAAGATATGGCTGTCTGGGTCCAAGATGAGGGATTCAGAGACCCGTGAATGTCTTTTATAGGCAGCATGCGTTTCTACGATCAATCACAACTGTTTACAGTCCAAAGTAATACCATTTTCCTATTTTGGTTGGAGGCATCTCACTGTCTTTCTCTTATTTTGCCTCTTAATTAGCTCCTCATGAATTACTAATCAACCATGAAGAAGGCATTCGCCAATTTAAAAAGTGATAGCCCATGAAATGAACAGCAGAGCCTCATACAAGCACATCAGTTACTAATGCTGCTGGGCCTGAGAACAGACCTTTGAACTGAGAGGGAGAGGAGACAGAGAGAGAGAGAGAAAGACAGACAGAGACGGAGCAAACACACAGCCAAACTTTATTGTGAGTAAATCCTTCATTAAGTATTTAGAATGGTATCATTGCTGGCCCTGCCATCAAGCTGTGTGTACTCAGTGATCCACCCAGGAGACATTGATCTTCTTCTAAAGGAACATAATGACCACCAGAGAAATACTGATCATATTTCAGCGCCGGTCAATTCAGTTCATTAGGGCCGCTCTACCTCCTGCTGTGGACCTGTATTGATCTGGCCAGTGTCACAAGGCTGTTATTCTCCACTAACTAGATAGGGAACTCGCAAACCTGTAATTTATACAGTGGCAACAACAAGTCGAACAATAGACTACAGGGAACAAACAAGCAAAAATATATGAAAGAGCGGAGTCGCCCTGTTTCATGTCAGGGCAGTGACTTCTCAGGGCAGCATGGACCGTCTGTTTGCGCGCCCGTCTGCCGGGGCATCAAATGTCAGACACGACACAAGAAATCCTAAAAGTATCAAGGCCGTCCCCGGGTTTCAGAAAGAATTTTTTCTTCTACCTCTAATACCTTTTCCACCGTCTCCTCTCCTCTAATCTCCACTTATCTGGGAGCCAGGTGAGCCGCGGCACATGGCTGGTGGGCAGGCTTTGGTCTGTGGGAATAGAGCTCATCTTAATGGTATTTCTCCCCCTTCCCTTCCCTTCTCTCGCCTTCCCTCCAGGGCGGCTGTCAGACAGAGACGGAGGCAGCCAGAGAGCCTCTCACTGCTGCTGTAGCTGACAGCAGGGAGCCACTGGGATTGGACCGGCGACCGCAGCCGCCCGGCATGCAGCGGAGCAGCCAGGCTCACAGGTGCACAGCATCTGACAGATAATAGCAGATAAAGCCCCGGCCAAACAGCACTCGCTCCTAGCTGGGGAATGGGGACCGGTGGAGGTGGTGGTGGAGGGGGGGGGGCATGTTGAGGGGCAGAGGGCTTTGACAACCAGCAGCCTTTACTTCACCGCCGACCAGCCAGACACAGACCCACACCCACCCACCCACTCACACACACACACACACACACACACACACACACACACACACACACACACACACACTAGTCAAGGACAAGACAAGGTTGCCGATCTGAAATCCCTCCAAAGAGTCATTGCTGCAGCTTACTGTACACTTGGAGGAGGTTGAGATTGATTCGGAGCTTAATACAGAGTGTTGGTGTTGCTGCTGCTGCCGCGTCTGAAAAAGAACATCAAAACCCAGCAGTCGTATTAGTTTTTTCTTTTCTGCCATTGCTTGCCGCTGCGTTATTATTCTTGTTCTAATTTCTGTTGAAAGAGCAGTGAGTCTCCAAAGTACAATAAAATTAATTTGTTTATGCCACAGCACTTTTTCCCACTCCATCCGCATTCTATTTCATGTTTTTATTCATGTCCAAATCAGCTTTTCATCTTAGTGAGCAAATCTAAACTCAAAGTCAACGAGTGTACAGAATACAAACGCGTTTTTGATCTGTTCAACTAAAATAGTGCTGACCCAAAGCTCTATAAATTTGTGATAAAATTCAACATTTGTTAGCATTCATGTCCAATCACAGCGGCCTAATTTCACAACTTCCTGTGACTAAATTGACTCTCAGACTACGTCTCGCTTCACCCTTCATGGAAAAGGCAGAAAAGAGACCAAAAAAGTGAGGAGACACAATACCTCACAACGCATATTCCTCAGCCAAGATGCAGGCACACTAAGCAGGATTCCCGCTTTGACGGTGACACAGCGCGGCACGCGGCACGCATCTCCTCCGCCGGTCAGATGCAGCGGGCCAGCTGACGTGACAGAGGGAAAACACAGCCCATCTCTCACTGCTAGGACACATTTACTTCTGCGGAGGACAGAACGGTCGAGACGTGATCTGGCAGCCAGGTGCTGCAGGGCCGGGGACACAGCTGACAGCAGCTACGGCCACAGATAGATAGACACAGTAGAACTTTAAAGGTGCAATAAGTAAGATTTTTACTGTCCCAGAGCACAGAATGACCATCTTATATCTGCGGGGGGTTTGATAGGGTTGTTGATCAATAGCAGTGACTCAACGATTATATCACCAAGTGCTGAATTCTGCCTTTTGAACCTCACTTCTGTCCCGTACTCTGTTTGGGAACAACTCCTCCACAATGCCTTGGTCGCCGATAGAGGTCGACCACACGCAGTCACACACATATGCAGACACATGGGGCAGCAAGGTGGCATAATAAGTAGGAGACTGCCCTGAATCAGATGACCTGGGTTAATGGCCCTGTGTTGGTAACCATCCCCCCTTCTTTGGTGTCCTGGAGCAAGACACCAAACCCCTACCAGCTCCAGGGACACTGCTCACTCTGCACTTTGACCTCCCTGTGGAAGCAGAGAATTTCCCCTACAGGAATCAATAAAGTATATTATTATTATTTATACATACATATGCATGCACTTGTGGGCACACCCGCCCACACACATAGTTCTGACGGGGGACTGAGACACAGACAGAAAAGGCTGCTAATGGCCTTGACCATGCCAGCAAGACGTCTCCTGGCAACATGTAACCACACTGCAGTTTGCTCAGTTTGGCATATTTTCATATCAACAATTTGCCCTAGCGACAGGTTACCATATTAACATCTTAGCTTAGCGACGAAGCCCCATCAGCAGTAACAGGTAACAATATTGTCAACACATTGCCCTTATGTTTAGCCTCTGATATAGACGGAGCACAGTAGGTGGTGAATAACAGTGATGTGGCGGTTGTTAAGATAATACTGATCCACATGTGGTGTACAGGCACAAATGACCACACAAACCACACATGCACACACACACACACTCTCAGGCACTCTTTCTCTTTCTCTCTCTCTCTCACACACACACACACACATACACACATAGTCCAAAAACTCAATCCACCAGCCATAACACAGAGACAGAGTGGCATCAACCTCTATTATCCAGTCCCTATGCTGCCAACACAAAAGGCTCCCTGGAACAAAAATCCAATCAGTCCTCTCTAGGAGGATTTGCTCCACAGCAGTGCTCAGCAACACTGGTGGCTCTGCTGGTGACAAAGAAATAATCTCAGAGCCCACAGCCCGTTCACAGCCTGTTTACCGCCTCCGTCACATCGCCCTTCCTTAGAAAGAGGACAGACAGAGGCTACACTTCTCTGTTGTCATTTACTGTCCTCTGAGTTTAGCGCTCTCTTTTTTTCTGCCCGCGAAAACACGAAACACATGGTCGGCTATGTGTACAGTGCGTGAAATTACGGTATTTGCGACGGGAATATTTACACAAAGCATTAGTAATGTAGGCTTGACAAAAAAGAACCTTCAGGGATACAGGCAGCAGACATGTTTTTAAATAATGGTTTGATGACAAATATTTTCAAAATATTTTCAGTATTGTAATGCCCATCGCTCCCCCCTCCCCCTTCCCTCTGGCTGCTCTCTCTCACAGTCCTCCGTTCTTTGTCTGGTAAATTATCACACTCATTCTCCATTCATTAGCATGCTGCTGCTTATTTAGCTACGCTGCTGAGAAGCCTTCAACAAAATCAACTGGAAAATAGTCAATATGAGGCGGCCAGCGCGCCCCGCTCCCTTCCTCCCCCCCATCCTTCATCTCCTGCTTTGTTTGTTTTATGTGTTTTTTTTTGTTTTTTTACCACATCAAAACGGAAGCATAGTCCCCCATAATGAAGTGGAGGGAGATAAAATATGCAAATTCACAGAGAAAGGATATAATTAGGGCAATAATAGGAAGTGTTGTTTTCACAGCTGCTCATTTACACAAAGGCCTGATAGTATTTTATAAATAATGCTCTCCATTTCTTCTGTCTGTCTTCTCTCTCTCTCTCTTTCTCCCTCTCTCACACACACTCATTCACTCAGCAAGGTGTTAAGTCCACTAAGAACAAAACTCTGCAGCCTGGAAACTAGTCAACCAACCAACCAGCCAAGCAACAAGCCACCCAGAGATCTAGTGTGTCAGCTCAGGTATGAACTGTACAGTAAGCAGGTGGCTGTATCCGGGTTGGGCTAGGTTGCCTTCAGACCCTCCTCTTCTCCTCCCTGCCCGGGTCGACCCTGGCCAGACAGCAGCCCTCTCTCCTGGCTTGCAGTCTGCCAGAGGGGCTTTGCTCCAGCGGACACCAGCTACAAGCCCACAGGACTCTAGTGTGGATCAACCCAGTGTTCACCTTTACCATTCCACCACCACAGTGAAAGTACTGTGTGTCTGTTAGAGTGGGAGGAATGTGTAGCATACACTAGCTTAAATATTAAGGACAGCAAAACAGCTGCAAACGAAATGCCTTTTTGACTTACTGGTTTCTATTTGTTGTGCATAGACATGCTGCTGCCACTGGCTATTTCCTATTCAACAAGAGGCCTGCTGCACTGCGTTAGCAATTGGAGGAGAAAATGGAGTTTAAATACTGTTCTGTATTTTGAAAAGAGTAACAAGGTCATAACTGAGCATTGAAGAGAAACACTGAGCATGGCTAAGAGGTGCTAACGATCAGTGCACACACACGCACACGTGTGTGCCCACACACACACAGAGAGAATCACATCTAATTTGTTAGTTAGGTCTTTGTTTCTTAGCTCTACGATGTGTGGTAATTGAAAGATGGGAGTAAATGAGGAGGAAATGAGAGCTGAGTGAATGAATGAAGGTTTCTCACGCTTCAGCCGAACCCACGGGGGGACCGGCTCTCAGAGAAGGACAGCTCAAAGTCTCTGGGCTGCAACCCACAGAAGGCACTGGAGCACACGGATAATTAAAAAATGATTTTTTATTTATCTGGTGCAAGGACTAATGTTTCGACACAACTGCGTCTTCATCAGAGTCAAACAGTAATTTAACAACACAAAAAGTTTTAATGGCCTCCCTATCCCATAAATCAAGCATTTCATGGACTCTAGAGGGTGGGAGGGAAGGTTTTCCTGGACCGATACCATGATACCACTCCATGATTGCAAATTTGCAAGAAGACCAAGAAAAAAGCATTATATACTTCATCAAAGTGCCCAGACTTTCATTTAAGAAAATTAAAGCTATTAAGTGATTGAGAGAAGGCCAGGATGGTGCAATGTGTGAGTGAGAGACACATCGTTACCAAAACTCCTCACACTGCAAGCAACGCATCAACTAGTTACAGAAGTCCATTCATTTCCTATAGAGCTGAGTGATTAGAGTGCATTAGCCTTTATTTTTATATAGTTAATCTTTTTTTTTGTTTTTAGTTCAGTTTTATTTATTTATTTTTATTTTTTTTATTTATTTATTTACTTTACTATAATAACCTTGCATGGTGGACAGTCAGCAAGCTCGTCAGCCACTAAAAGTTGGCCACGGCTGACGCTTTTGCGGTCATCGACCATCAACAGCCAATCAGATTTCCACACTTCCTTGTTTCCCTACCCAGCTGCCAGGTGGAAATTGAGCTAAGTACCAAAGTTGCCAGTCTGGCAGGATAACTAACTTTTTATGTCCACTGGTGACAGCGGCTGGTAAATTCCAAAATTCACCGGACACTTTCGCTATTTTACTGGCCAATTATATTTAAAGAATAAAATATGACCTCCAAATCATGGCTGATTAACTGCCAATGTGGCTGGTAAACAAACTTACCAGCCACCCCCAAACAGATTTACCGGCATTTGGCAGGTAGCTGGTGGTGATTTCCCACTCTGCATCCCAGCCAAACATTTCAGACATGACTTCTCCCTGGAAGATCCTGAAGAAAATTGTGATATGATTAGATTTTTATATATTTTTTCATATTTTCACCCCAATTTCAAATAGTATGCAACCCAATTGATGCGACGATGGGTCAAAATATAAAATCTTTGTGTGTATCTTCACTTTTGTTGCCGATTCGAACACTGTCATTCAGTAAATACTGCGGGGAAAGAATGGTGTATTTGTACGTTATTCAAGACTCTGAACCCTTTGAACATTGGTCTCCGGTTGTGCAAAATGTGACCTCTGACCTTTGAGATATGCACATTGGGTTGTCTGGAGGAGGATAGAGAGCAAAGCAGGAAACACAAAGAATATCTGTAGAAAGAGCGGCTCTAATGAAGAACATTTCTATTCTGTTCTGACAGAAACAGCAGGGAGATGGAGACAGAAAGAGAGAAAGTGATAGAGAGAAAGAGAGAAAAGTGAGAGAGAGGAGAGATCTGAGAACTGCCTATTATCTCCACGCTGCTTCATTGCTTTAGACACACACGCGCTCACACGCTGCACGCATCTGTGCACAAACCTAAAAGTATGTGCACGAGTAAGCACACACACCCACACACACACACACACACAACCATCCTCTCAAATCTGCCCAGATCTCATGAATATAATTGACCTTTTTTCCACTGTAATGCTGAGAGCGCATAAGGGGAAAGGAGAAACTAAACAGAGGCAAGCAGAGTTAATTTAGAACAACACATTATTGGCCGCTGTCTGCAGATATGGAAAAGGACAATCTAATCAATAAGCCAAAAGAATGACAATGGCCTCTCAAATCAATGTCTGCACCCCATTTTCTCACTGTGAAAAGACAAAGCCTTCAGTGCAGGTGTTTTTGTTGTCCTGTTTTGCGCTGTCTGGACCAATATGCGTGTGTGTGTGTGTGTGTGTGTGTGTGTGTGTGTGTGTGTGTGTACATGCATGTGTGCATGTGTGCGTACCTGGCTGCTACTGTGGTGGAACAGTTGCCAGGACTAATCATTATTTAGTTGTGGCGGGGCTGGAAAGGTCAGCAATCTGAAATGTCAGGCTGTGTTCAACAGGAGCCAGATGCAGCCGTGCGCCGCTCAAGTGTCCAATTAAAGAGGGCCGAGTGAGGGTTGAGAGGGGCAGTCTGTGTGTGTGTGTGTGTGTGTGTGTGTGTGCCTGTGTGCATGAAATGAGAGAGAGAGAGAGAGGGGGTAAAGAGATACAGTGTGTTTTACGTGTGCATATGTACATGTGTAAGTGTGAAGCATTCTTCAGACGCAGTAGCTAATGGACGCCTATAGAAACTGAGGCTTACAGAGCAGCAGGGCAGAATCCTCATCAAATCTCTCTCTCTCTCTCTCACACACACACACACACAGGATGTCATGAACCCACTTGATCTTATTAGTTTGTTCACACCCTGTGGTTCCCGCTGTCCATACTATGAAGAATGGAAGAGACAGAGAGATGAATAAAGAATAAAGAGGAGAGGAGAGGAAAGGCTCAAAGGCAAGAGGGACAGAAAGGAGAGGACAAAGGCAAACAAGACAAAAAGAGATCACTAATAAATAACAATAGATAAGTGATAAAAGGAGTAAGTCGAGAGAACAGAGGAAGAAGTGCCAAGAGGAGAGAGGGAGGAGGGAGGCAGGTGAAAGGACGGAGAGGAGAAAGGGAGTGAAGCAGTGGAAACTCCTTTAATCTGCAGGGGGAAGGAGAGAGTGTCCTGTCTGTGTCTGTGTCTCCCTATCAGCCTCATTCATCTGAAAGCCTCACCTGCTCTCCATACAGCCATCATAATAACCTTCAGTGTGTTCCGTGTGTGTGTGTGTGTGTGTGTGTGTGTGTGTGTGTGTGTGTGTGCTTGTGCGCTCACCCACTGTGAATAGTAATAAGCAGCAGGGCAGGATAAAATATGTCTGCCAAGTTTAGAATATAATAGACTTGCCTTCAAGGCCACACGTAACAACAGCCTGAATAATGACCTGCAATAATTTACACAGCACACTGAGCTCTACACTGGTCAAAGTAAGAAACCTTTCAGTGAGAAATAATTGAAAGCCAGAATATCTATAGCCCCTCCATGGTGTGTAGACCACAACTCTGAGGATGGTAGCTCCATTGTGTCCACTGGAAGACGAGCTGATCCACAGAGGGAAAGGTGTGAGAAGTGGGAAGAAAAAAAGTTGTCCTGGTATCACAAATTTGATAGCCCACTGTCCACTGTCAACAATGTACCAGTAGATATTCAACAGCTGACTGTCAACAAGAATTGTTTCAACAGGTATTTTCAGCTGTTCAACAAACTATCTGTACTTTATTTCAACAACCTATAAGTTGTTCATAGAGTTGCTCAAATTACTATCAATAGACTGTTGGTAGACTGTCAGCTACTTCGGTTAAGGGTAGGGTTAAGTTTAAGCACATAAAATAAATGGGTAAATGTTAGGGTTAAAGGGTAACTTCGGTATTTTTCAACCTGGACCCTATTTTCCCATGTTTTTGTGTCTAAGTGACTTTTGGGTCTGTGTGTAACTTCCTGCAACAACTCAACTCTCGCGAGACTTGAGCGACATAGACCGGACACACAGACCGGATCAAGCGAAAGGTAAAGAAAAACGTTTCATTTCTCTGTAGGGTCCTTTCCATAATGTTGTCAGACACTTATAATAACAATCTGAGCCTGTCAGTGGCAAAAACAAGCACTTTTAGTGGACGTACATTGACGGTGCGATTTGCCCCGTTGGATTACATTGCAGCTCGTTTCACGGCTGCCGGGTGAAGCGATCTCGCTCAATACTAGACCAATTTCAAAAATTGTTGTCCTCTTTAGTCACTTAGACACAAAAAGATGGGAAAATAGGGTCCAGGTTGAAAAATACTGAAGTTACCCTTTAAGGTTAGGCTTCGGTGGAAGTTTAGTCACATAAAAAACAGTAAGACAATTCACTCATGAAACAGTTTCATATATAGGAATGTGTTTCTTCCTATAGCTGATACATGCTGATACATACTGATACATACTGTACTGATACATACTGATACATATTGTATTGATACATACTGTACTAGTTGATGCAGTCTGTTGATTAGCACTTGAGATGTCCCTTATAGTCTATTAGTTGTGGGTTGCATACATGTTACTTGTCTGTTGAGGCAAATCTTGCTGTAGAGAGTCAACAGTGGACCATCAAGTGTTACTGTTGTCCTTCCTTGAGTCTCTGCTCAAACACTCTGATGTTAACCAGACCTCTTCTGTTATGACTCAGAGTTTATTCAAGTGCCAAATAATTGTGGCCCAATATCTTTTTGGAATTGGTTTATTTGATTCTGTACAAGCACAATATGTACTTTCTTGGCAAGTGGGCTGCTGATAATATACTATAGAAGGGTATGAGTTGTACTCAGTGAAGGACAACTTCACTGAGTCTGACGTTGCAACAATTTGAACTGGCCAACAAAGAAAAATGAACAGGCCAAACTTAAAATGGTCTTGGTGAGTAGCTATATGCTATCCACTGCTGTAAATAAAAATTGGTTACTTTTTTCCTGTATCTGTACCTTCTGTATCATTGTGTGTAGATGTGTGAGATCTACAGTATGTTTCAAAAGTAGGCATACAATTTTTAATAATAATAATGAAAAACAAAGCTGTATCATTTTAGCCATTTTTAACTTATTTAGTCATCTTGACAAAATAATTCAACATTCAATAGTCTGTAAATAATAGGTGTACTTGGAAACAGGAAGACATATTTAATAATACAGTGAGTATTAATAATGTATAAAAATCTGTGCCTGCTTTTGAAACACGCAGTATTACCGTCTGGAAGAAATGAATTTGTAACAATTCCTCTACTGTCTTTAGCTGATCCACCATCTTGCTTTGACCTGTCACATCGCTACAGATCAACCGCAGAGAGACAGGCAGGAGGCGGGGCTCTCTCTGAGGTAAGGGAGTACAGTACAAAATAATATGGTGCTGTATCCCTCTCCACCTCTCCTCTTTCTCTTTCTCTATTGGCCATGGAAGATGTGGATGTATATACAGTATGTGGCATCTCTCCATCTATTGCTCTCTCTCTCTCCATCACTGCCGATTCCAGTGATTTCAACTCATCTACTGTAGTATTTTGTTTAGTTGTTGAATTTTCTGGTGATTTTGACGTTTTTTGAAGTCTCACCACTTTCTACTGGTATATTCTCTTAAGTTTTCTGATTCGGATTATTACATTTTTCCCCAAATTGGTTGTTTTCTATTGAATCTTCTATTTCTTTAAGAGATTTTTCTTTCTGATGGATTGTTTATACATATTCAGTGTCAGTATAATTCTTTCTAATGTCCATGGACAGTGGGTTTTTTGTTTTGTTGTTTTTTGTTGGACAGCCCTCTCTGTTGCTTTCTTCATTTTCTGCAGTCTTTGTCAAACCAGTCAATCCACCATCTCTCTCTCTCTCTCTCTCTCTCTCTCTCTCTCCCTCTCCTCTCTCTCACTCTCTCTCTCTCTCTCTCTCTCTCTGGTTGCCCTCTGTCAAATTGTGAAGGTCAGGGCTAGTCTTGCCTGCTCCCAGGGCCCGAGGAACAGCTGCCACGTAAACCTGCTAAATTAGCCCGGTCTCCACGTGCCTCACATAAACATTATTCTAATCAAAGCATATTAGAGCATCCAGATACTTTAGACATATGGGCCTCTGCATCCTCCCTGCCGTCCCCATCTGTCTCTCCTCTCCCTTTCGTCAATTCTCTCCTCTCTCTCTCCGTCTCGGTGGCTCGCTGCGTCACACAGCTGCCTCTCCAGGACACCGGCGTAGATTTCTCACAGTGCAAGTACTGTGCGACGCGTTTCCAGATCCAGTCCAACTGCGAGAGCCATATGCACGCGTGACTGCTGCATGTTGCTAGTTTTAGGTGCCGTATGGGACATAATTCAAACTTTACCTTGCACATACACGCATTTTGCCTCTCACATACATATTGTACGTGAAATGCTTACACATTCAAATGTTCAATTCAATTCAATTCAATTCAATTCAATTCAAATGCTTACACATTTAAATGTTCTGAAGCCCTCTGAAACCTTTTGTACCTCTCAGACTATTGAAACAGTCTCATACAATAGCACAGAAATTCTCTATACTTACATAAACTGCTCCGATACAATACTGAACCGCTCTCCTACACACTGAAACCCTTTTGCACACACTGCTGAAAACCTCTTACGCCGAAATACTCTCATAAACATTAATGAGGTGCATTCTACTCACATTCACTACTGAAATACTCTCACATACACTAATAAAATGCTTCCATATACACTATTAAAACACTCTTGCATAGACTACTGAAACACTCATATACACTAACTGAAACATTGCCGAAACGCTTTTAGACACACAAGTGAAAAACTGCAGCTGAAGTATGAGAGCATGTCAGGAATGCATGCAACAGCATTTCAGTTAGTGTATGTTTTTCAACTAATTATGCAGCAGGGTTTTCAATAGTGTATATGAGAGTGTTTCAACAGTGAATGTGAGAGGTTTTCAATATGTATATAGAGCATTTCAGTAGTGTATAGGAATGCATTTCACTGGTGTTTATGTGAGTGTTTTGATAGTGTTTGCAAGAGGCTTTCAATAGTGTAGGGTTTCAGTGGATTTCAGTGGTGTATATCAGAGTGGTTCAGTAGTGTATAAAGAGTTTTTTTTTTTTGTGTGTGACCAACTTTATATTAGCTTTTCCACGCCATCCTCACAAGGTGGCATAAACATACAAATATAGAAATTATACACACGTAAATACAAAAAAAAGGGGGGCAAGGAGCCATCCCCTTGCCCACTCCGCCTCCCACTCCCTACCCCCCACCCCTCTTGCCGCTTCACAAATAATACAGTGTTGCTTATCTGCAATCGTAGAAGTTCATCTATTCATACGCATATTAATATAACATATCATAATTGTACACAAAACTAGGCATGTACCCCCTCAGACTCGCCCTTCCTCGTATAAAAATATACACATATCTACAATCATATTTTACATAAAAGATATCACCAGGTCAGCAGCTCTTTTAACGGCCTCTAATGTTTCTCCTTTAGCATTGTTTGCAGATGCAATTGACAATTCTAAGTCTAGTACATTATGAAAGGAAGATATCCATTGATTAATAGATAGAGTATGTGGGGGTATCCATCTTGTGATAAGATGTTTTGGCTGCAATTAAGCCAGCAAAAAGAACCCTTTTCTGATGGTTTGATAAATTAAGAGAAGAATCATCGTTCAGCAATACAGTGTTTGGGAGGCACGGTATCTGAACCCCAATGATATCTGATACTATGTCAATCACTTGGCTCTAAAACTGTTTAACTGAAGAACAAAACATGTGTACATATGTACCAATAGTCTTTTGGTTACACAGAAAGCATATTGGGCTTGGGATCATCCTCAGCTGACAACATTTTCTACTTGACAAATAATATCTGTGGATCATTTTGTACTGTATCAATTGGTGATTATAATTACGTGATGTTAGAGAAATGTTGTTCCATATTCTCTTCCAATCAATAGCCTGTCCATAATTTTTCAAATCTACATTCCATACTGTAATAATACCAATATATCCAAGTAATTTCTGTTGCATCTTTTTATATATGTATGAAGTAAGGCCACTTCCACCATTTAAGCTCTGTAAGATCTTAACCATTGGATGATATGAGAG
Organism: Centroberyx gerrardi; assembly: GCF_048128805.1. Taxonomy (NCBI): domain Eukaryota; kingdom Metazoa; phylum Chordata; class Actinopteri; order Beryciformes; family Berycidae; genus Centroberyx; species Centroberyx gerrardi. Next base: position 10,650,793 of record NC_136005.1, read on the forward strand.
TTTATGAAAGTGTCTTGATAGTACGTATGAGAGATTTACAATATGTAGAGTATGTATGTGTGAGGCTTTCTGTGGTGTATATGACTATGGAGCATTTCTGTAGTGTTTATGAAAGCATTTCAATAGTGTATGCCAGAGGGTTTCAGCAGTGTATGCGATCATAACATAACATCTGAATGTGTAAGCATCTCATATAAGTAAAACATGTGAATGTGCAAGGTAAACTTTGAATTACATCCCATACAGCTCTTCATACACACACACTCACACACACACCAAAAAAGAGACACACAGCTCCAGACACATACATACTGCAATACACACATAAATACATACACATACACACAGACGCAGAGATACACAGTCATGTAGACATACACACACAAACACACATACCCACAAACACACACACACACACACACACACACACTGCAGTGCTATCAAGTGTCGCACACAACCTGGCTCATATAATATGAAACTTAATAGACAGACGTTACACTTAATGAAACTCAATCAGATCAAAACAAACACATTCGCTGGTTTTGATGTCTCCATCAACATGGTTGATACCTGTGAGTCAAAGTTTAAAAAATACCCTCTGATGGTGATAATGAGAGGGAAAATGAGTTTTGAGTGCATGGGTGAAAACATGGACAAGTCTCGGGATACGATTTACATCCTCAGTATCTATTTCTCATAAATATGTGATGCGTCACTGTAGCAAAACAATATTGGGGCTCTCTGATTTTTCTTAATTTCACATACAGTATTGTGAGTATTGTGGCCATGTATTGCCTTTGTGGCCTTATTAACAGGGAAGTGAAACCAGTTAGTCTATTAACTGATCTGTTAATTAGCCTGTCATTTATCCAAACGCGCATACTCTGCCCTCAGGATACACACACACACAAGGATGCATGCACACACACACCCACACACACATACTGTATGCACACAAACACACGTACACACACACATGCTTGCACTTATGACTTGTGTGACTACAACTGAACTTGTGAATTCCATATTATCCCATTATAAAAGCTACAAGGTAATAGTTCTTTAACACATCACTCATGACCAGCAGCCATCCCATCAGCAGTGGTTTTTCCGTTGCACCAGCACCATTCTCTACCTGTACTCGCCCTACTGCCCTACTGAGCAGGTATGGGTTGTTTGTGTAGGAAAACCAGCATGTAGAAACCAGCATGTAACCGTGTCAGCATCCAGAAGAGGATCAGACTTACCAGGGTTGGTGATGGTCAACAGGTCTAGGCGCCGTTGTTGCTGAAAGGAAAAGGAAGAAGAAACTTGGTCAGACAAACCCAGATGATATTTCAATCTCATTGAAACAAAAACATACAAAAGCATTGTAATACATTGTTATCATACAATCTTGCGGAAAGTGTCAACTGATCAGTGCCACGTATAGCTAGTACATAGGTTTAGTTATTTAAAATAGTAGTTTAACTACATTTGCAGTAGCTCGGTGGTAGTTCAGCTAAATTTAAATTTATATAGTGTTTTTAGCAGTTGATTAATTGTCATTTTAAGACGTAGTTTTTTGTTTTGTTTTGCTGTATATCCAGACTCTAGTTTCCGGTAAGCGTGGGCATTATAAGCACAGTAAACATTCCTTGCATTTTATAAAAAAAATAAAATACAATTGTTAGTATCCTAATCAATGGTATTTTCTGCAGTCATGTGATGTTGTATTATATGACATAACAGATATTTTTATAAAGTAGTTTGAGCTACTTCTTTGTAACTAGTTAACAAAACTACTGAAACTACTAAAACTTGTTGAGGGAAGCATTGCTGTAGTTCAACTCCCCATGTGAAGCAACTAGTGGCTTGTAAAACTACACTTTCCAAGTAACTTCCCCAACACTGTGTGTGTGTGTGTGTGTGTGTGTGTGTGGGTGTGTGTGTGCGTGTGTGTGTCTGTCTGTGTGTCTGTGTGTGTGTGTGTGTGTGTACGTGTGACCTCATGGGCTTTGATGGAGTGTGTTTGAAAGAGTGTCCAATTTTACACTTGATGTCTCTAGCAGCTGAGAAGTGAGTCTGGAGGAGGCTCTAGCTGGCTCACCCCTCTCTTTAACCTACTGCCTGTCTACACACACACACACACACACACACACACACGCACACACACACACACACACACACACACACACACACATTCCTGACTGTTGAGCACTGCAGTAATCAACACCTCAGCCCTCCTCATCTACCAGTCCCTCAGGAAAGAAGATCTTCACATCCGAGGGAAGGATGAAGGGTCTGTGTGTATGTATGTGTGTGTGAGGCACAGTATGGCTAGGTCACAGTCAAAGCCAGCTTTTACGACCTGACTTCATTAATATTCAAGCACCATACTAACCAGTAGCTCTGAGAGAGGGCTAAGCAAAGAGGCTCTCAGCATACTTGGAGTCCTCTCTCTCCCCACATACAGCCTGGAGTGGGACTCTCTGATAGGCTACTAAACACTTATTTTACATTTATGCTTTACATTTTCAGCATTTAGCTGATGCTCTTACTCAGAGCGACTTACAATGAGCGAGTAGACAGGGGTTCAATGAGTGCAACAGTAGAATAAGCTGCAATTATTAGTTTATGACATTGTAAGCAACCAGTAGCAAGGAGTGCAAGAGTCAAAGTGTATTTACAATATTCCTGTCACCCTAGAATGATCATGTAAGAGAAAAGTGCTTGGAGTAAAAATAAAGGTAAGCGCTAAAGAGAGAGGTTGAGGTTGAGTTTTTTTTTTTTTTTTGATGAGAACAAATTAGTGCGGATAGGAGAAAGATGTGGCCGACTGGATATTATTCTGCAGGGAGAGGATAATGTGAGGGACTTCTTTACAACCGAAGAGGGGGAGAGATGCTGCTGTTCTGACTGGAGAGGGACGGGTCATTTTAAACATTGAGGAGCCTGAAAATAGAAAAGCAGAGGCCGGGTGGAGCGATGGCCAGATCAGCACAGGTAAGACAGAGTAGAGCTGAGTGGCTGGTAGCAGAGCATTGGAAGACCATAACATGGGAGGAGAATTTGGGGAGGCTGAAGACAAGGCGGCCTGAGTGCTGGATAGGTATTCATTCATTTTGCCTCGAGTAAAAAAATGACTGAGCAGGATTTTTACCATTCTTCTGTCCCCAGATACAAGCACTGTGCACACTGTAAGTTACATGCAAAGCTGAGGCTGTGTGTGTGGTGGAAATGGTATGGATGCAGGAGTGGGTGACAATATAAGCAGCAGAGGTCACTGTGACAACATGAGACAGGAGAGCAACAAGAGAACAAGCTTAGAGCATACACTGCAACGCTCCACACACACACACACACACACACACACACACACACACGCTGCCACTACCACCTGTGGAGACTGTTGACTCTCTACAGTCAGTCAGATATGGAGCCGCAGCAGGAATCAATAACAACAGAGAAACATTTACACCTCTAGTTCTTCTCACTGGTGGATACAGCCTAGTTTGGAACTGCAGGGACCTCGAGCACACTGTAACTACAAGAGAAGAAAGTGTATAACCACTCTTTGCTCACAGTAGACACACCGCTTTGAGATTTTTTGTCCTTCTTAGCCTATATAGCAGTAAATAAATAAGCCAACTGCAGATCTGACCTGTCAAAACGTTCCTGAGCTGGAAGCCTATAGGAAATATTCTGATTAAAATATCACTTGACATGTGCAGCACCCTCTACTGGCTGTCCAGTTCTCTGCAGGTACGTCTGTGATACAGTGGGTGAAAAAGTCTGGAATATTATTACAGACTTAAAGTCATACTGAAATGAAAATGGACTTTTTCGCCTTTTTAACTCATTCTAATTATCATACCATTTGACAATTTATTGCCAAATAAATGATGAAACATTCATTTTCTTGTATTTCTATATCACATTCTCATTACTTTTACTTCCTGGAAAATTTTAAATCTTTAGTAGTGACCTCATCGTGGAGCAGGAGGCGACATAAAAAATACCAACCAATAAAACCATAGATTTTTGACTGATATTTCCCGCTGATTTACACTTCTGAATGATCCCTCCCTGCATTATGTCCCGCCCCAACATGAAATAACAGGAAAGACATCATGTTAAAGAGGCGAGATGTTTTTGGTTCCATTGTGACTTTAAGAGTATGGTATCACAAATGACCATGGATGGATGAAACTGAGAGGGATGCATGCTCTCTTTTTCTCTCACACTTCTGTCTCTCTCTTTCATACTCCCCCCACCACACACACACACACACACACACACACACACACACACACGATGTAACCAAGGAAACGCCTAAACCTGCGAACATTTCAAAAGCTATTCCCTCCTGAGACTAAAAATGTCCTCTCAAGATGTTTTCTAGTGGACTTTTGGACCTTGTGAGTGGAGTTAAACATGCACACACACACACACACACACACACACACACACACACACACACACACACACACACACACGCACAAGCCGTCGCCAGCAGATGAGAAGTGTGAGCAGTTCAGCCTGCCGCTACTTATACAGAGATAATGAATCTGCGTTGAATTAGAGAATTACAACACACTACCACTGCTCTCTCTTCTCTCTGCTTTTGTTACTCCTTAACATGGATAAGGTGCTTAGTGTTCCCTGGGAGAGAGAGAGAGAGAGAGAGAGAAAGTGAGAGAGAGAGAGAGAGAGAGAGAGAATTACATTAGCAAAAGCAATCCAGGGCAGAAAATAGGATTGTATTAATCTTTATCAAACGCAGCCAAGAGCTGAGGGATCACACCCCGGTCGAGTCCAGCCCGGCCACGCTGAGAGCGGCTGGCCACTGCCCTCTCACTGCCACCATGCCCAACACACACTGTGATAGATTAAACCAGCTGCTGTGCGTATCTGTGTGTGTGTTTACCAGACCTGGGTCAAAACAGTGTTTGCAAATATTTTTATGGCTTGTTTTATCCCGCTTACTTTTGCTCTGCACGCTCGGTGCCAGGTGGGTGGGGTTTACCACACAGGACGGTATTTGAATGTCAGATGATGGTACTTTTTCCGTGACTGACAGCCTTAACAGACACTAACTGAACTGTCCTGATGCGGTAAAACACACTCATCTAGAACTCCAAGAAGGTTGAAACAAACACTAAACGTTATTTGCAAATGCTGTTTGGCCAAAGTTCGGACCACTAATGAATCTAGACTGGACCTGGCAGGTTAAAGGGTTATTAGGTTAGAAAATTAGGAAGCAGTTGGGAACCGGAGGTGAGTGCCAATCCAGCTGTCACGGTGTAGCCAGCCAGCCTGGACTCTGAGGCTCCAGGTAGCAGCACAGTAAACAATACTGGGATAGGCCAAGAGTCAGGAATTATCTTAAAATAGGGGAAGCGATATAATGAAGTTTATGCTGGTCTTGTAACCTGACCAGTGAACCCAGATCAGTACTTCTATTCTAAGATGCTTTATGAGTGCAGGTCCTATTAAAGTTTGATCTTCACCTCTATAAGCAGCAAGATGCAGTTTTGGAAAGACTTCAAGCTAATGTTAAATCGATAGTCTGACTAAAAGACAAACTGCTCACAGTCTCTTTATAAGTGTCTTTATTAGATTCTCTCTTTATTAGTCTCTATTAGTCTCTCTTGAATATCATCACAAATACGACTTTCCTTACTTTATAAATAAAGTCTTCTAATGTCTGTCTGACCCCCCTCTGTTTCTATAATGTTCTAATCAGCGGTAGGACAGTCATTAACAGAACCAATCAGCAGATAGCAGACTGCGCCACCATCTTAATCTGGGTGGGAAGAGGAGAAAGAGGGGAAGGGGGGTGGGGGCGGGGGTGACAGCAGTGGAAAAACCATTAATGTACTAAACCCCACTTTATGACTAAATTAAATATTCATGCGCAATCTACCCAAAACCCATTTGCCAACATTTCCTCCAGAATTTACTTTTCATATTTGCTGATTGTTATCAGCGAGAAAGACGGAGTGAGGAAGTGAAGGAGGGAGGAGGCAGAGGAGCCATCGGGGGGGTAACTAAAATCCCAGCCATCATTTTGTAGCTCATTTCAAATTAATTTAAAGTCAATATGACCAAATTACACTGCCACAGCCACCATCCAACAGTTTTCAGTTTTAAACATAGATTTTGTTGTAGCCGGGGGGGGGGAATACTGCTAAAGTGAAGTTACATTAGCAGGGAAATATCATATTGTATGGAAAAATCCTATTTCCAGAACATTTGATTTGGAAGTAGATAGAGACCAACCCAATGTGGGCATCAACTAGTAAAGTTCAGATATACTACAGTACGGTTATTCTATAGTAAACACATGCATTGCTACTAGGGATTTGATATGCGATACGGGGTTCACAATAAGATACAACCATGATACGATGTAACAAATAAAAGTTCAGTGACAACAAAGTGTGACTGTGCAGAATTCTGTTTATTTCTGAGCCACAAATCTTGCTAGCGATGGCACTGACTTACCAAAATGTTAACAACAATTTAAATGTCATTACAAAGTGCAAATAATATAATTTTGATGGAGAGCTTGTGAAATTTGTGATTACTACAGCAGAATAAAATGGAGCGATACGTGTTGTCACATTTTTGTATTGCGATATATTGAATTTCGATATATTGGCCCATCTCTAATTGCTACCAACATGATCCAATACAGTACAGTCCAGTAACAGGTTGCTAATGGATCAGGTTTAGGGAGTGAACACGGCTTAAAAAGGGTTAAAGTCATGTTAATACCAGGTTAATGTTATGTTAGGTTACTGGCCTTTTGTCTAAATTGAATGTTGACAGTATGACATCTAGACAGTAAGGAACGGTGCATTATAGCTAGCTAAGTACATTAATGATTGCTGTGTGCTGTGATCCTGGCTGTGCCCTGCTCTCCTGATGAGGTCAGATGCAGGAAACAAGCATCTGCTTCCAGTCCCTCTGTTGTCCCCCTGGACCCATGCAACACACACACACACACCCACACACCCACACACACACTCATTCTCCCACCCTGTCTCTTACACACACACATGCACCATCTGCCTGTCTTATATGCAGGGTCAGGGCAAGGGGCTTAATGGGGTTGTGAGCGAGAGTTTGTGTGTCAACAGCCTGACTCATCTTGCCATCCTCCGTCTTCCCCTGGTTCTCTCATCTCTCTAAGAGCTCCGCTGTCTCTACCTTATCTTAGCAAAAGACCCTGACCACCTCATCCGAATACTATGAGTCACCAATTCACTTCTGTATACATACACACACGCCTGATAACCCCTCTACCCTGCAACCCCCCTAACACACACACAGACACACACACACACACACACACACACACACACACACACACCGTGCCTGTTCTGATCTGCAGCACCCCAGAGGCAAAAGAGGAGCCTCCCTCTCTGTATCTGCTTGTCTGTGTGTCTATCTGCGTCTTAGTCATCGTCCCTTGGGAACAGGGAGGGGAGGTGAGGTAAGGATGAGCTAATGGACTCTTTTTAGGTTGTGTTTGGGTGTGGCTGTCTGGTCCACCGAATTCAAGTACGTCATAATGTCAGGGGAATAAATAAAAGGTGTTCAGGATATAGCGCTTCCTAAAAATGCACGTCTTCAGAAGGGATACAAGTTGTTTATTTATATTTTCATACATACATACAATGATTTCATGGGTTTAATCAAACTATGTATGAATTTATGCAAAACACAGAACATTAGAGCACAGTTATCGTTTGTTGGATTTGAGAGGATACGGAGTAAAAATTAGCTGAAGCTAGAAGAAGTCACCATTAACCTTGCTCTACAGTAAAATGGCTGCTTGCCAGAGAGAAATGCGCTTGTGTCTCCGTTTGCATGACAGTGTCAGGTCAGGTCTGGTGTGTGAAGCCGAGGAGAGGAGCAGAGCGGAGGGGAGGGGAGAGGAGGAGAGAGCGGGGCTTTGTTGCGTGACCAGGAGCCCTTGGTTAAAAATACAACAAAACAAATAAAAGATTCATTCCTTCTGAGAGCGGCGGGCAGCTTCCTCCTGAGCAGAGGGAGAGGACACACACTGCCACCTGCACTGGGCACACAGCCTCCCTGCTGCTGCTGCTGCCTCCCTGCAACACTGTGGGCTGCAGAAATCTGAAAACGCGCACAACGGCAGGCATGCACATACAGTACATACAGCCCATGCACACACATCAATATGCATACAGTCACACACACACATACACACGCATGGCCACACACACACACACCGACTTCTTCTACGACACGCCACTGCGTACCCTTTTCTCCTAGTAGTTAAAAGCCATGATTGAATTTCATCTTGATTTCATTAAATATTCATGAAGGCCAATTAGAAGGGCAGCTAAGCTGGCTGTGAGGACCCTTTCCTCCATCATTCTGTCAGAGGCAGTCTGTCAGACAGCCTGCTTTTTGAACAAGGACCACGAGGGTCTACGCCGCTTGACCCTGGCTCTCCACTCGCCTCCTTTCAAATACTCAGCATTACAAAAACAAACATGTATAATTGTACACACACACGCACAGATCGCAACTCGAACTGACGAGTAGCTGAGATATCCGCTATTTGAAAAAATGACACCTACTCTTACCAAAACACAAAATTATATCTACTTATGTTATTTTAAAAGGATAGTGGGTAACCAAGGTCCTTGGATGACAAAATGAAAACAGCTCTACAGTCTGGATTTTCTATATTTTAGAGGTGTTGAATTTAACATCAGCAGATGGAAGCAGAGAAGAGAGTATTGAATGCTAATGGTGTATTATTTTCATGCAGCACATTCATTATGCCAAGTGGAACTGTGGATTGTGATCAACTCCTAGATATAAAGGCCTCCTGTGTTCAGGTGATCTGAATACCAAACCCCCTTAACTTCAGCTCCAGCGCTCAAGGAAGATGTGCAGTGGCCAGGGGGCATTTGATTTACCTCTGAGGGGGGGGGGGGCTAAATTAGTATGTGATATATAAAAATCAAGTGTGCCTCGGTAGGATAATTGAAAACATCAATACACTTTTGGAGAGTGAGGGAAAGAGGTAGAGCCCAGAGCGAGCGGTCAAACAGGGCCATTAACAGTTCTGTTATAACTGGGCGGCTCAACCAGACATGAAAAACTGAGAGCCACCAGTCTGCTCAACATATAATAGTACACATGTAAAGGATTATGAAATTCTGATATGAATGTGCTCCTATCCAGAAACACTGATGGAAAGAGTTTGGTTGCTTCCTGTAAGCTGCTCAACACTAATAATGAGCTGACATAAACTCTTAATGAATCTGTGATTCCAAAACAAAACAACGCCAAGACAGAGAACAGATAAAGACGCCGGACGTTTACTTACCAACTCCAAAATACTGAGGATGAATAAGCTGAATAGGATGAGGATGAATCAGGCAAGTTGTCCGACAAGAAGTAACAGCAAGCAACAAGATTCACTGTGAGAATGACACATCACATCCAAAAATGTCTTTTGAAAAAGGTGCTGCAGAAATTCCCATAAATGCAAGAGACTGATAATTACTACTGGTTTCAAAAGATATGTTGTCCATAAATAAATTCACCGGTTTTAGTGACAAAGTCAATTAAAATGTTGTCCTAACAATAAAAGTTGAGGAAACGCACCGACTGCTTTTCTAAACAACCTATCACCTCACCAGCTAATTAATTAGCTAACATTAGCTTTCGTAACAAACAGCTAATGAAGCAGGAGAGTTAACACAAACAACCCCATCCCCAGACGTTCACATGTTCTCAGCATCTGGAAACAGCCAACCTAGCCAGCATGATGACATCATCTAACCGCTTAATGGACACAACAAGCTGCAGGTTGAGCTTGGTCTCCATAACCAGTCAGCAATCCCAACAGCAATAGCCTGTAACCTAAAAAGGTCCATTCAGTACCATTTCAAGGTGACCAGCCTAAGTTCCAATATGAGCTCAACACTAATGTACCCAGCAACATTGGTAAGCAAAACTATTTAGGGGTTAAGTATGTAAAAATATGAGACTCTGTCGGGCTAATACCACGGCTATTATAGTCTAATTGGTTTGTTACTGGTTGGTTGGCTGGGGGCAGGATAACCTTACATGCACGACTGTTTCCACTACGATGAGAGCAGCTGTGCAGCAGATAACCTTACCTGCCCTCCAAAGGTGTTAACAAAAAACTTGGAAGGAACGTTCTCCACAAGGATGCAAGTATTGACTAGGAACTATAGACAACTATAGAATCATAAGTTACCTAGCAATTATCATGGGACAGGATTGTGAATATGGCTTAAAATGGACTGTATATAACAGACTGTATATCTACAGCTCTGGTTTTATCCCTATGTGTCCATGTACATGTTGCCATGTCTTGTCCTGTTCCACATCACATATCTCTCAGGCAGTGCTGTGCATAGTAGTGGGTGCCAAGCTATGTGTGTGTGTGTGTGTGTGTGTGTGTATGTGTGCACGTGCGTGCATGTGTTTGTAACCTCAGACCCCCTGCTGAGCCGGGCCCATGAGCTTCCTCTGTGACCTGGCAGAGAATCGATGATAACGTCTTGACACTGGGGACCGATCAATGACCTGAGGACACTGATAGCATACCTGACACACACACACACACACACACACACACACACACACACACACACACACACAGAAGGACTCTGCCCCATCATCATTTTCCCTTTGGGATGTGAATGACCCCTGGCTGATGGAGTGCAGATGTAGTGACCTGGTATTTACCACAGAACACTGAATCAATGACCTCCTGCCAGCAGACACACAGTCAGGACAACCTGCACCACTACTGAGCATAGATTAGTTCCAAGATTATTGGCTCTGATTATTGGGGAATACATTTACAGATATAAGGCATATTAGCAGAGTATGATTTCTTTTTTGTAATATAGTTGCTCAATGTAATTCACAGTCATACTCAACGTATCTCTTCTCTGGACTAGATTCTTGTCCAGATTTCTACAACACACTGGGGTTTTGCTGAGTCTTTTTTTCTCAAAGGACTACTGTATGGGAAATGTGAAAATAACAAAAATATAACATTACATCATTTTACCAAAATCACATATTTTCTGCTGATCATTATCACTGGAACAAATGCAGACACCAGTATACGATGTCTGTGAAAGGACAATATCGGCCAAAAATATCAGCCCACCAATATTTCGGTTGGGCACTAGCTTGACTGATTATTAGGGAATACATTGATGAAGGTGATGAAGGGCCAGTCTGCCCTTCATCAGCCTTTTATGAGAGAACAGCCTTTATAAAGCAGCATGTGGCCTCTTCTACTGTACATTACAATCCCGTATCCTAATCAGACTCTCCACTCCTTCTAGGAGAGTGGAAAATCCACCTTTTATCGAGTCTTATATCTCCATTATCTTCTACTCGGGGTCTTATAATCAGTAACAGTGAGAAATGGAAACAGGAGGTGAGAGTATTCAATATGGGGCTTGAAGCTCCTCTCCGAGATGTCAGCAAACTTTTAAAGTTTTGCCACTGAAACCAAACTTGAGCCTCACCACAACAGTGAACTTGAATATTGACTTGCCGATCTCCCTGTCTTCAGACCAACCCTATTGGAGCATCAATAGACAAGGCGTATAAGGTTGAAAAGTTCACCCATCTCTCCTCAGGGCCTAATTGGAGCTGAAGGTCAGGAGACGTGTACGTTCCTATTGGTTTATTGCCTTTATGGATCCGACAAGGGTGGTGAATGTACGTGTGTGTGTTTGTGTGTGTTTGTGTGTGTGTGCACAATGCTCGTCTCCCATGTCTTGCTGTCTTTTTCCATTTCCAAACCTGTTATTTTTATTTTTCTGATATCCCCAAAAACAAATTCAAATGTCTGTTATCTTCAAGTAACCAGACAGCGAGAGAGATATTAGAAAAGGAATGAAACAAAATGTTGTGTGACTAAAGCGTTTTCTCCAGCACAACTTTTCCATTTAGCGGAGTTCAATCAGGTATGGGAATAGAGCGCCGACTCGTTCTTTAAAGCTGAAGCGGGCTGGGCTGCTGTGTTGCTGGTAATTAAGCGGGACAATAATGAGCTGCTGGTGGAGGAGAGAAAGAGAGGGGGAAAAACAGAGAGTGAGAGAGATGCACAGAAACACAAACAAACACACACAAACACACACTCACACTAAGACATATACACACACACACACACACACACACACACACAATGAAACAGTGAGATGTGAGAGAGTTGTGTGTGCCACTTCCCCATATCAAAACAGCCCACACCCTCTCCAGATGTTGACATGTGGACCAGATGGAATCGCTGCTTGGTGTCTGGAAACTTCTAATCATTACTTACAATGATACTTGAACTGAGGAAAACAGGGAGGGTGGCAAGGGGAGAGAGAGGGGGATATGAGATGACGAAAAGAAAAAAGACACTGAGTGGAAGAAGACAAACCCACAAGAGGAACTGTGCTCACAAACCACACTGAGTGTGTCAGTGAATGAGTGAGAGAACGTATATACTGTACAGTATCTCTCTCTCTCTCTCTCTCTCTCTCTCTCTCTCCCTCTCTCTCTCCCTCTCTCTCTCTCCCTCTCTCTCCCTCTCTCTCTCTCTCCCTCTCTCTCTCTCTCTCTCTCTCTCTCTCTCTCTCTCTCTCTCTCTCTCTCTCTCTGTCAGAAGGGGGTTGGAGTTTGCTGCCAATATCTTGCCTTGTGAGTCGGAACCTACAGAATCAATTTAACATTGGAACTAAACAAAGCTGCATTGACCATCGCAGGTACATGGCTTGTAGCCAATTCCATTAGCCGTGTGTGTGTGTGTGTGTGTGTGTGTGTGTGTGTGTGTGTGTGTAGGTGTGTGTGTGTGTGTGTGTGTGTGTGTGTGTGTGTGTGTGTGTGTGTGTGAACTAAATACAGAGGACAGAGCATACATCATTAACATGACAAGCATACAATGTCAAGGGGATAATCTGGCTGGTCTAGACGTGGCTCCATTATAATGGCACAAAGGAGAGAAAGAGAGAGAGACAGGCAGACATAGAGAGAGAGAGAGACAGAGAGGGAGGGAGAGAGAGAGAGACAGAGAGACAGAGAGACAGAGAGACAGAGAGAGAGGTAAGCAACGTATTATTACTATCAGTCCCTTTTGGTTTATCCTTGGTTCTCATATCCAGTATTTGTCTACCTCAGCTGCTGTCTCTCCCCCTACAGATACTGAACTGGGCTGGTCAACAGGGTGGGCAGAGCTGTTGTGGATCACTTCTGGTCTATTCCTGTGTAACCTGTCTGTCCAGCCATGCAGCGAGACAGAGGCAGCACCCAGGATGAGATCTAAATATGTGTGGCATTCCCTTCCTGCTGATGGTTGAGATTCTTGAGGCCTGTGTGTCCAGCAAAGCCACCAAACAACCCAGCTATCAGTTTCACTCAGACCAGAAAAGCAGACAGACAGACAGACAGAATGAGACAGATAAAAACTGCAAAGAGAAGATACACACAAAAATGAGCACAATATTGTAAACACACACCTGCATACATACAAATTCACACACACACACACACACACACACACACACACACACACACACACACGCACACATACAAATTGCACACACAAGGGATTGTACTAATTGAAATTAAATGTAATAAATTGCTAGATAATGTAATTACACTATTACATTAACTTGGGTTATTACTTCATAATGGGCATAACATATTTTACTGATGATGTAATAACATTGACTAATAATGTAACAACTGTAACTGAAGTTATTACATTATTAGTCAATATTAGTGTTATATCATCAGTAGCCCTTATGGAGTAATAATCACCAGTTAATGTAATATAATATTATTACATTATCCAGCAGTTTATGACAATATCAGGTTATTACATCATCAGTGCAACAAGCATGCTTGCCAGCTTTGGTGATTTTGGATGAGGCATTTCTGGAGAAGACCAAGTATGCGTGCATGAATGCACTGTGTGTGTCTATCAGGTGTTTGTGGTAGGTGCTACTGTGTTGATGTGGCACGGTGTGCTGGTGCACCTTATGCCACGGGGTAAAAGGTGCAGCAGCAAACCTCGCCCCAGCCCCTCCCCACCTCCATCTTGCTTGCCAGGCCTGCACTTTTCCCTCCCCTGCCACGCCCTACCTTGCACTGCCCTGGCACCACAATCAATGCCTCCCCTCCTCTCAGGAGTCTCTTTTCCTCTCCTGAGATAAAACAAACAAGAAAACAGTCGTTTGACGCATCTGTAATCACCTTAGCCACATCCGCTGGAGCTGCGGGCTTTTAATTTGCCGTGCTTTTAATTTGTTTTCACAGCGGTTTCGAGCAAATTGAATTTGTTAATTAAAGCAGCAAAATGAAATGCTGAGCATTATTGACGAGATGCTAATTGGGTTAGCGTGGAAATTGGAAGTGGGGGGTGAAGTGGGGTGGGTGGGGGCTAACGAGAGGGTTGAGGGGAAGAGTGGGGTGTTTTGGGGTATCAATAGCCAGGACAAATCACATTACAGAACAGCGCAGGAGAGGCTACATGCCAAGTGGCCCCATGGAGGCAATGTTATGGTCTGTGTGTGTTTGTGTGTGTGTGTGTGAACACGCAATATGTCTCCCCAGGCCTTTTTGGCAAACCCACACACAAACACAGATAGACAGCTGTACCTCCTCCTGATTCCTTTCCTTCCTACACACACACATACACACACACACACACACACACACACACACACACACACACACACTTCCCTATTCTACTGTAGCCTCACAGTAGCATCTGCCTTATTCCAAAAATGGAGCAATAAATGGGCTTCAAAAACATGAACTAATATTGCACATATAGCACTATATACTACATACTTGACGTAGTGGGAATGAAGCAGTGTAGCCTATCAGGGGTTCCCAAAGTTTCTGTAGGGCCAAGGGCCAAATGTAACAAAGGCCCACCAGCCGGCCACAGGCCAAAGAATGTGATTGGAAACGGATTATTTAGAAATGTAACAGGCAGGCATTAGCTTCTTAGGTCTTGTGCAAAAAAAGTGATAGGTGATATGTTAATACTTGCAATTAGCAACTTATTTCAAAATCAATCCTCAAATATACTTAAATTACATTAAAAAAAGACTAGATAGAATATTATATAATTCACTCGTCTCTTTGGAAGGCCAACAAAAATTTAGTGCAAATCCAAAATTGGCTTGCTTGCAGACTGTAATTTGGGCAGCCTTGCCTTGGTAGAGAAGAGTGGTTTATATTATCATATCAGAACTCTCAAGTGCTACAAAAGATAGTAATGTACAAGAGTACTTTCATTATTTGTGGGATTTAAGTATCGTAATGCCTACCTGCACTACTGTACATATATGACAGTAATTTTAGATGTGCGGAGTTATATATGTTTTTGCATATATGCCTCATACAAGGTATGCAACAATCTGTCTATATAAGAAGACATATACCTGAGTGGCAACAGCTTGGCTTGGTAGTTAAAAAGAGTGCTCTGTACCTGAAAGACCACAGGTTCAATCATCCCTACAGGAACCAGTGTGTGTCCATCAACAGCTGTGTGTCTCGTCGTAGCGTCCTGAACCCCTGCTTATTCATTGTGAAACGCTCTGGGTAAGAGCATCAGCTAAGGCCTGAACAGGAAGGGAAGTTCTTTATGATCACAGAATCATGGTTGAGCCAGGGTGACTTCGCACCAGTAATTGAAGCCACCCCTCCCACCTACTCCCACTTCCACCTGCCTCGGTTATCTGGTCGTGGTGTTGGTTTAGCAATCACTCACAAAAACCTGTTCTGTGTATTCTGGTTTACAGACCGCAAAAACCAATCAGGGTTTTTATTGAAGAATTCTCCAAACTCCTCACTGACATAGAAGGTATCTGTGTATTGGACCATGTTTTTTTTTAAAGATTTATTTTTGGCATTTTATGCTTTATTGACAGAGAGATAGTGAGAGAGAAACAGGAAGGTATGGGAGAGAGAGGGGAGGACACGCAGCAAATGACCGCGGGCTGGATTCGAACCCAGGTCGCTGTGGGAAGGACTGAGCCTTATGGTACGCGCTCTACTTGGTGAGCCAACGGGGTGCCCGGCCACAGTTTTTAAGGTTAAGTTTATCCTCCCTTTATCCAAGCTGCGAAGGCCCACCCTAAAGATGGCCCATCCTAAAACCCTCCCATGGCTAAACAAGCACACGGTCCTTAAAAAGATAATGTAAAAAGGTTGAAAGTAAATGGAAGTTCAATAAAGTACAAATCAATCAGGGCAGGACTTCATATTTTGTTGGGAATGCCTTCTCTTCTTCAACCCCATACTCCCAATTACAAGCTTGCTCTGGGCCTTATCATTCGTAACATCTCATCCCACTGCTACGCAGACGACTCACAGCTCTATATAGGCCTTAAAACGAATGACTCCAGCAGCTTAATCCAACTCAAGGCCTGCCTATCAGATAGTAAGTGCTGGATGTTACAAAATGTCCTCCTGCTTAATGACAACAAATCTATGTTTGTCCTTTTTGTCCCACCAAACTCCATTAGCACACTTAAGATTAATACTGGCAACCTATCAGCCTATATTAAGCCGACTGCTAAAAATCTGGGTGTGTTATTTGACTCTGACTTCTGTTTCAGTGATCAAGTCAAAAGGGTTGTTCAGTCCCGTTTTCTGCAGCTTAAAGACATCTAAAAAAATAAGGACTTTCTATCTTTCGAAAACCTTGATTAAGTTATTTGTGCTTTTATCTTGTCTTGTCTAGACTATAACTGCCTCCACTCTGGCCTCAGACAAATATTGCTCTCACATTTGCAGCTAGTGCAAAATGCAGCAGCAAGGAGATGGGACCGTATTACTCTGATTTGAGCCCCTCTTCAGTGGCTGCTGGTTAGTTTTAGAATTGATTTTAAGATTTTATTGACAACTTTTAAGGCTTTACATGGTCTAGCGCCCAGCTGCATCACAGACCTTTTAACTCCTTACGAGCCGTCACGCAGCCTGAGGTCCTCGGGCAGGCTGTTCAAAAGGGCCCCTGCCTGAAACTAAGGCAAGTCAAATCAGTATCTTCTCTTAAATCACTCCTCAAAACTTACTTTTATGAACATATAATGTCCTATTTTATTCCTCGTTTCATGTTTTATTGGTTGTTTTATGAGCTATGTATCCTATCTTTATTCTTGATCCTAGGGCTCTCACCCTCTCCTTCTCCTATCCTTATCTTCAGTTTTTTCAGATGTGTATACACATTATAAATGCTTTTTGTGTGTTCATTTTATGCTATTCCTCCTGTCCCTTTGTCCCCTCTTTTAATGATTCTGTAAAGCACTTTATTGACCTGTTAAGCACTTTGTAACTTGCTTTGAAAAGTGCTATATAAATAGTTTAAAAAGTGAATAATAATAATAAAAAGTTTATTATTATTATTAAATGCCTGTGTCACTCTCCCGGATTTGTGTGTGTGTGTGTGTGTGTGTGTGTGTGTGAGTGTACATTCCCATTTGCCCATATCTAGGTGATTGGCTGCTCTCCTTCCCACAAGCCATAGCCCCCCCACACTCCCTCACCCCCCTGCATAACAGACCAGTATTAAACATCAGTCCTTAACCAGCTCATTGACCCCTCAGAGCTCTGCTGAGCTGTTCTGCACTAAGCTCGTCCGGTCTCCCTCGGGGCACGTTGGCCCCACGCACTGCTAATGAGGAGAATTCACTCATTTGGCTTGAGATCCACACAAGTGAAGGACAGAGGCGTAGGGTTGGGAAGAAGAGAGGGATGGAAGGAGAAAAGGGGTGAAAGATAGCGAGAGGAGGCGAAAGAGTGCCGGTGAAATTAAACTGCGAGAGAGAGAGAGAGAGAGAGAGAGAGAGAGAGAGAGAGAGAGAGAGAGAGACGGGGAGCTAAATGAGAGAGGGGTGTCGTTTGGAAAGAGTAAGAGGAAGGGGAAGGAAGGGAGAGCGAGCAAGCGAGAGAGAGAGAAAGAGACAGAGAGAGTGAGAAAATTGGGAGAAGAGGGGGAGAGCTAGGTTAGACACTGAGCAGTGGTTGAATTAGGGAGGTGATTATAGCACTAATTACAGGCTGAGCCGCTTCATTGATAAGGTCCCAGCCTACACCTGACAACGCTTACTGCCTTATCCTCTGCATTGCTGGAAAAACTCACAAACACGCACACACACACACACAAACTGGGTATGAATTTGAGAACGGGGAAGAGTAGATTCAAGAGAATACACCACTGCATCCATACATAGTGTTACAGTTAATGACCCCTTTTACACCTTCATTAACATGCGTCTTGACCTTCCTGGTTTTACCAAGATACAGAGTAACTGCATCCACAAATCCAAAATCCAGGTGGAAATGCACCCAAAACACATCGACGCTGGTTCATGGCCATGCAATCATGTAGACCACATCAGCAGGCAGTCAGAGGCGAATTATTGCCACAATGATAAAAAATTTAAGTGCAAAAACATTTCATGTACAAAAACTCACGTTCATTGGTGAAGCACTACCTCAACCTCCTTAGAGGTCTTCCTTAAAACATGTGAGTTTAATAATTTTGTATTAACCGAGTGTTACGCAGGGGATGCAATATTTCCATTTTGCGAGGGAAAGGATAGTGGAGATGTATTCGTAATGCCAGGGGTAAATGGAATGTGGATAATTCATGTCTAGATGAAATCTGGACACAAGAGGCATGTTAATACAAGGTGTAATGTGGGTCTATCAGTTTCTGTTTGGAACAACTGTTCATCCAGCACCACCAACAGCACCAAAACTATCTGCCTGTCCATTTGAATGTACTTCTTTTCAGACTGGCCAGTAACACAATAAAGTGTTTGTGTGATTGTGTTTGGACTGATATTAGTCGTTTGTTTCTTAAGCGATTGATTTCATCAACCAAAGCCCAGCCGATTTCAAGGTCGCTGCTCTGTCCTTGACCAACCTGACAAACAGATTGAATAGACTGTACGGTATTTCTACAAGGTCTCTGTTTCTGCCAATTCCATCACATAATACCACATTTATAGAGGAGGAATTTGAATGCTATTCATGGCCCCTAACACCAAATGTCCTCATCTGAGAGAGTGCACTCAGCAATACAAATCAACCTGAAAGGGATTGAATTGTAGGGCGCCACTGTATTTTATGCTGCCAGTAAATATATCTATCTTGTTCATAACAATTTGCTGCTCTGTGTTTGGTAATCATAAAAGGGATAAGTTTGGGGGAGATATGAGAGCCGTTCTTTTGAGAGCGCTGATTACAGCAGGCACCATCTGCGTGGAGCACACAGCTGCCTGCCTCATCAGAATACCTAATATTCCAATGGAGGGGCTCTAAGTACCTGGCAAACCCAACTAGATAGATAACAAAGAGCCTATTAAATAACGGACAAAGTGGCCGGTGAAGGTAGGGGTGGGGGGTGTGTGGTGGGAATTAGTCTTTTAGCTCCACACACATTCTAAGATGAGATAGCCCCGAGTTCTAATTAAAATTCTCATTCCCATCTAAGGTGGTAATTTTGATCTGAGGAAGAGAAGAAAGTTTGATGTTTCGCAGACGGCCTCCTCCTGTTCCTCTCCCTCTCTCTCTCTCTTTCTCTCTCTCTCTCTCTCTCTCTTTTGCTATTTCTCTTTCCTCAGTCTTGATCGAAATCAATGTTATCTACCCAGCCCGGTAACTGTTCCTTGCCCTTGCGCACCCTGAAAGTCACGGCATCATCTAATTTACAGAAAAAAAAATCCTCCCAAAAACACAGATAAAAAAACATACATATACATGTGAAAGCACACAGTCAGGCACACAAGGGCACACGTAAAGACACACACACACACACACACACACACTTTCCCATAATGTCCTGCAGCCTTTCCAGTCAGATAAGGATTTCTGAATACAAGCTAACTCGTCCTATTCTCCTCTGGATATCTTTGGGAGATCTTGACTCCAGAGCAACAGTTTAGCTGAGATTCGACTAATGTTCAAGGCAAGACTAGGGTAACTCTACACTAAGCTGGAAAATTGTGAACTTGACCAATTTATTTAACAAATTCTGTGACTATAATGTACATGTGCAGTTTACAAAGAGTAAATTCAATGGATGGGGAACAAGCAAGACAAGGTATTTACTGTCAGGAAGTGACGTGCATGACACTGAAACGGTTTTGGCAAAGGAAAGAAAAAACGTTCTTGTATATACTGGGGATGTGTTTTAACACCATGTGTAAATATAATGCAGTTACATCAGATCTAGATACAATCCAGACACGAGACGCATGTTAACACCAGGTGTAAAAGGAGTCATAGACAGATACATAAACTTGTGGACAGACAGAGAAGAAAGGAGGAGGGTACTGGAATGAGGGAAGCCCCCCCCCCGCCCCCAGCCCCCACATATATCATAGCATCATAGCATAATCAGCCCACTATAATAGCATGTATATTATAATAACACATAACACATATGCCTCCAATCTTAGCTTGTTTTGACAGTCTTGTTTACTGTAGTGCTTTAAAAACTTTCCCTCCATCTAATAGTCACTCTCTAAGCTAGCTATCTCTCACTCTCTCTCTCTCTCTCTCTCTCTCTTGCTTTCCCCCCTTTCTCTGTCCTTTTTTCCAGCTCATTACACCTAAACAATTATATTTTGGTAGAAAGCCTCACAGTCGCAGCCTGCTGCTGGCTAAAATGAAAACAGTCAGTGCGGAGGCAGGACGATGGATCACAGTGTCAACGCCAAAGTTATCATCACCTTGCTTGATTTATATTTCTTCTCTGCTTTTTTCAATGCGCTTCACAAACACACACACACACACATACTCACAAACACACACACACACATACACAGAAAGTTTTCTCAGATGAGCAGACTGCCTGAGGTGGTGTTAGGGGGCTAACTGAATAGCCATCAGTCTGGCAGAGCGCCCTCATCGAGGCTGTAAAATTAAACAGCCAATTTCACCTGGTAATTGGATAGTGACATATTCGCGGTCAAACTCCCTGCCGTGAGACAGTAGCATAATGCAGTGAAGAGATTAAAAACATAGGGCAGATCCTCACATTTAACTATCACCACGTTGTAAAACAGCCAACTTTGTGTGACACCACACCATAGTATGCTCACTTCCGGGTCTAGCCTCAAACTACCCACCTTCCTGGCTGTAGTAGAGTAACAGCAGAAATCACCAGAAACACCTACAGCTGTTTAAATCATCATTTGAACTGAGGACTGTGTTAGCATTCACAGCGCCACATGCTAAATGTTACATATCTCAGGGTCAGACATTAAGAATTCTTTCAGTTAGTCTCTCCCAGGCTGCAAAAGCAGAAGCTTTAATTGCCATAAATACACTCTAATTAGCGGGCTGGAGTGCCTGTGATGTTTCTCACCCTGCCTACATATTAATGCAAAAATAGCATTTACAGTAGAGCGTAGTATTTGTTAATTAGCAGCGTTTGAGAGACGGAATGAAGGGGCTATACACCAGCAGATGGCAATTCCTCAGGCGTTAAGCGTCCTCTCTCTCACTGTACTGTGTGTTTGCCATTGTAAGCTACCGAGAGCCCCCCCTTGGGTGGCATAAACCCTGTGTTGAGGAGTGAGTGCCTTTGCTGGGATCAAACACTCAACTGAGCCGTGATGATGGGCCTACTGATGCCCGCTGCAGTCCCCTAGCTCCGGCCCACATCCCCCCTGCTCCTCCTGATTCCCCCTCACCTCCCTCGCCCTTAACCTCAGGCTCTACCCTTTGAACTCGACTTCAGAAGACCTTTAAACTTGTTAATGAAGCTTTCCAGCGGGCCAAATGCTGCTGCTGGTGACGGTGTGTGTGCATGCGTAGAGTAAACTCATCCTTTTTTCTTTCTTTTTTTAAATTAGCAAATATGTAAGAGTCTATTGCATTGAGTGGTAGATACATGACTAGGAAATTATGCATACACCACACCCTCATCACTATTATGTTGTATTACACACTACTCATTATGCACTCAAAATTACAGTGCTAGCACTAAGGCTATTTTGATTACAAAGCAAAGTTAGACAGAATCGTGTAGGTGGTTTACTGTAAGAGACAAAAGCTGTTTTCTTAGAAGAACTTGTTGAGCACATTGAAACATGCAGGCAATGGTGAGTTTTATGGAAAAACAACAACAACAACAAAAAACCCAATATCAGCCAATAACAATACAGGCAGTTCAACTTGTGCATCAACAGTCTAGTCAGCCAGCCAGCCAAGCAGTCAGTGTCAGGGACGAGACGAGGCCGTAATCCAATTCTGGTTTTTACACGGCGTCATGCCTTTACCTTTGACAGCGTGATTGATGTGTATGTAAATGTGTTTTGAGGAGAGCTGTGAGCAGCTAGTTAAAGCAGACATTTAGGGCTGCCCTGTCAAAGAGGGATGGAGGGAAGGGGAGAGAGAGAGGGAGAGAGAGAGACAGAGAGAGAGAGAGAGAGAAGAGGAAGAAGAAGAAGAAGGAATCCAAGACAAAGACAACTATTGATCCCTGAATGAAAGAAGATGGACACTGGAGGAGCCCCAGGCCAGACGCTTTGTGCCTCTCCAGCGCCAGTCTGAATTCATAGGGTGGCAGTTTGACGGCTCCACAATGGCATGCTATGGGGAGGCTCTATCTGACACACACACCAAGCAGGAAAAGGTTATTGCCTTTTCAAGTGCCCTCTCTATCGTTCTCTCTCACCCCTGGTCCTTCCCTCCTCCTCACCGTTCCTCAAGTCAATAGAGGAGGCATTGAACATTGAGGCCAAGACACTAAATAGATAGGAGATTTCTCTGAAGACATTGTCTGTGCGTGTGTTGTGTGTACAAGTGTGTGTGTGTATGTGTGTTACTGTGTGCATGTGTGTGCATGCATGCGTGCTTTCTCCCACAAGTCCCGCTGTGACAGTCACATGGGCACTACAGCTTAACAACTTCAGGGGAATAATAGGTGACAGGAACCTCAAATCTTCCCGCCTGTTCCCACAGCAACCAAGGAGGAGGAGGGAAATGGAGGGAGGAAGGAAGTAAGGAGTCTTGTCTGTATCAGTCATCCATACATCCACTGCTATTTCAAGCCATCAGTCACCGGAGTCAAGTCTGTCCCTTAGCATGCAGGCACCGGGCTGAGGAACTGGCGCCAGTAATCTGTCTGAATATCGTCAATCTATTATTCTGAGCTGTGGCGTGAATACATTCATTTTCCATCATTCATGATGGACAATTGGGATGAGGTAAACTTCAAATGGTCTGAGAGGAAGAATTGATTATTTTGAGCGACTCTCAGACAAAAGCATGATTCATGCAACTGCCAACTTTCAAAGCACAAAGATATGGGGAACTTCAGAACAGATACTGATTTGATTAGATCAGATTAGATGAATCTTTAATGATCCCCGTGGGGAAATTGGGCTGTTGCAGCAGAAAGTTGTAATAGGATACATCAAAAGAAGAACGGGATATAATAATATACCAAAAAGTACAAATGTATGAATGAAAAATGTGCAGAAATGTACAGCATGGATTCCAGCACTTGACAGGATTGACTGTGAACTTGGAAACCTCTATAGGGAATTTCAGTAGAAGTTATCATTCATTAATTCAACAAAGGCTTGTCAACAGTGTGTTGTTAGTGTTAATAGGTTTCATTTAATTCCCTCTGATCTGACTAGCATTCCCAGCTCTATTAATATCTCTGTGTTTCTGCACTGGGATGGGCTTGGGTTTCTCAGGTATTCTCTCACTATCTCAGCTACATATTTCCATGTCTGTCTGCCACTCTACTAACATAACAAGCTGAAAGTATACGTGTTGCTAACTCATTAAAGCACACAGAGGAATTTTTCATTAGAGAGATGACGCCTTTCAAATTCTTTCTTCCGCGGAGAAATGAAGATGCCAAGTTGAAAAGAGGAAGCACACGTATATGACAAGACTCAAAAGTATGAGCCAAACAAATGGAAAATGAAGACATTTTTCTTTGAGACTGCTGCTGATTTTCCTTCCCCCCTTTTGCTATCAATAGGAACTCCTGCATGGAAATGGAGAAATGGATTGATGGGAGAACAAAATACTCATTTCCCACAGAATGTTTCCACAACCATCAGATGGCATCGAACAATGAGAGATAGAGACAAAGAGATGGGGAGAGAGGGAGTGCAAGAGAGAGAGAGAGAGAGAGAGAGAGAGAGAGAGAGAGCAACAGAAAAAGAGACCCCACATATATACGCCCACCTCCTCCATGCCCCCATGCGCCCTGTGGACCCTGCACCCTGCTCTCCCGCTACTCTGATGAAAAGCAGGCCGCAATCCCTTTCAATTTGGCCAGTGTGCCCCGGTCCTGTTAAAGGCAATCGACTGGCTGAACAGAGGCAGTATATCACAATATGCAGGTGCAGACGAGCCGGGCAGAAGAGAGAGGAGAGACATGGCGCCTTAGGAGAGAGAAAGGGACTCTGGCATCCATCTCTCTCACACTTAGGCAGACGCGCGCACAAACACACACACACACACACACACACCCTCAGAGGCTGGGGCTGTGCGGCAGTGGGAGAGCAAGAAAACGAGAGGTGAGAGAGAATAGAAAAGTGGAGGAAAAATGGGACCCGTCACTTCCTTCATTTTTTTTCCCCTTCTCACTTCAGGTTAAAAAAAAATAAAAAAAAAACAGGACAGAAGAAAAGAGAAGAGAAAATGTATTTTGTGCAACTGGGGAGTGGGACGGTGGAGAAAAGGAAAAAGGCCTGTCTGGAATGAGAGCAAGGTGTTTGTGCGCAGTGGGTAAATGCCTGTGTGGGCGTGGGGAGGCCAGTAGCTTGGCTAGAGCTGCTTGTTATCGGGGGTCTCCAGGCCCCCCAGGCGTGCCGAGCTGCTGGCCCGAGTCAGAGGGGCCGAGCCTGGGGGCGGGTGAACAGTCAGGGCCCTTGCCCAAGGATGGGTGAGAGGCCAATGGACTGGAGAGGGGAAGGAAGGCCTGGAGAGGGTTAGAAACTCTGCATGAAAGTATTGCTTTACCCTACAAGTCTATACAGTTTATCTTCATTCTCCTGCCATTTACTAACTATACTGTAGATTATGCATCCCTTTCCCATCCCCAGCCCTTTAAAGAGGCCATGTAGCTAACACACTAGACAGCGTATGAATCTCAACTCCTCTAAGGACCATAGAGAACATCAGTGAGTGCTGTACATCGGGGTTGAGGACTTGTGATACAACGCTGCCTCTTGGGTGTGTAAGAGCATAAAGCAGTCATACCCTCTCATCCACTTGAAGGCCGTGGTATGGGAACACTGAGGAAATGGCAGCTGAGAGCTCTCTGTATAGGCTTGGGTCAAGGACTTGATGCTGTGTGCAGTCTGACCTGCTTCATAGAGAATTCCTATCACACGTGATTGTGGAGTGGTGAGGTCTATAACTGCAGGCGAGGATAAAACAGAGCAAGACTGCAATGATACCGTTTAACCATGACCTGTCAGTCATCCCGAGCTTTCGCCTGCAGCTTATCGCTAAACATAGTGGGCCGGATCAATCCTCGCCGCATCCGAGATTCATAAATAATCTTGCCCTGCAGAATTAATACGGGACATGTGCGTGCGGCTGACAAAAATAAGCATGCAGGCACACATTAATGTGTACACACGCCACATACTGTAAAAGAACACACCAACCCAGGCACACAGCATATCACACACATGCAGACACACACACCTGACCAAACTTTATTCCTTGCAAGTAACTTTTGACAAGTTCTCCAACACATCCTGGAGTTGTATTCAGACGTGCTAGAAGGGAGTGCTGGAGAGCAGTCATGTAGAAAGAGAATGCTGTTACTGGAGTTATTAACAGGCTCCTGTGTTTCTCTCCTCTCAGCTGAGCTATTCAGAGCATAGCGTCCTCATCTGCCACAAACACACGCAGACAGACAGACGCAGCAGACGGACACACTGCGCAGCCCCTCTCCGCGCTGCGCAGTAATATGTTTTTCGCCCATTTACAACAAATTAAGTTTCCCTCAAAGTGAATTTCAAGCTTGGCTGCCTTTGGAGGGCGAGCAACTCTCTTTTCATTAATTTTCATTCTTTTCCCCCGAACAAATGATCTACTGTACAGCCTGCTCTGCTTTCCTCTTCTTCTCCTCTCTGTCTTTCTCCTTCTCTTCTTTTCTCCACTCCTTGCCTTCTTTTTCCTGCTTCCTGGTAAATTTGTGCCGGGCAATGGAAAGCAATTACACTGTCAGAAAGGTGTATTCTGATTTATTAAAAGCCCTGAACGCTATCTGTTTTGTTCCCTCTGCGTGTCCCCCTCGGGAACCGAGTCCTGACACCCAAATGAGACAGAGAGAGTGCTCCCTGCTCAGTGCTCCATCCTGAGAGTCATCTACGAAGCAGGCAGAGTAAATATTCATTGGCAGAGGACAGATAGACGGCTGTAGCACAGCTGCGAGGATGGGAATAGATTTCTCCTCAGAAAGCCAAAAGGTGGGAGAGCGAAAGAGACAAAGAGAAGGAGAAAGAGAGAGAAGTGTGGCTGCTGACTGCTGCAGAAGCTCAGTTTGAGACGACATTCTTCTTCCTCTTTTATTTCATAAGTCGACCAGCCACAAGCCACAGAACTCCTGTTCACAGCACCGTAGGCCCACAGACGACAGCCGTTCCAGAGAACTTTTTATTAGCTTAGTTCCTATTCATGCGAGAGACAGGAGATTGGAGGGAAGAGAGAGAGACAGAGAGAGAGAGGAGAGAGAAAAAGAGACAGAGAGAGCCAGAGCATTAAGCCATTAAGGTGTGAATAAGTTCCAATTTCCAAAATAAATATTATCTCTGTCTGAGCAGCCCAAAAATCTGTGTGCTTTTGTGCCAACATTATAATAAGGATCAACAAGAGGTCAGCGCTGTGTGAACACAACACCCATCCAATTCAGGGAGCTTCACCTGTGATACTTTTATCTATTTATCTCTTATATTTTTCTCACACACAGTCGACCTGCACTGTGTAAAACTGTAAAGTGAACCGCATCACAGACACCCGATCTGTACTCCCTCCCTTCACAGTAGGCTACGCATTAACAGCCATGCCTAATGCACTCCCCACCTCCTCCCAACCCTCACCACCTCTCCCTCATTACCGCGTTCTCCATCGGCAGAGAGATGAGAGAGATACAGGGGTGGGGATGCGTAATAAAGCATCTAGTATCCTGGGGGAACCATTGGTTGGAGATAATATGCCATACAGCTCTATAACGCAAGGACATAGATCATAAACCATGCTTATCTTTTGCTCCTTCTGGACCGGCCTCCCCAGTCTACTGTCTGGGGCCAAAGGACAATCTCTGCTCAACCTGCTCTCAGATTCCAGCGCTAGACTACAGCAGGCGCCATGTCGGTACGAAGTGCGTTATACAATGAGGGTCGCTCACTAATGAAGTCAAATGAAAAGCAGCATAAAAACATAAATCGTTGCCAAGAAACCTGCGACGATACAACGATGACCTTTCTGTCTTTGAGGAGTTTTCTGAGAGCTCTTGCCGGTGAGGTGCTGTAGGCTGTGATTAACATATTATTAGGCGATAAAATCTCTAGTTCTTTATTCCAGGTAGCTATTACCTGCTGCCAGGCAACTGCTAAACTTACTGGGACCGACAGAAATTAATTTATGACACATGCAAAAACACGGGAGCAAAAAAAGGCAAAAAGGTTACAAAAGGACCCAAAAAGTTAGCAGAGAAAATGTACACAAAGAGAAACTGCATCAGAACTAATGTCAGAAGGTAAAAAAAAAAAAAAAAAAGTAGTGAAAATAAAATTTCCACACACTGACATAGCTGTATTCCTTGAGTTGCCTTGTCCTCCTTTCTCTTTCACTTTCCTTTTAAAAGAATGTTTACTTCTCTGTTTGATGTTTAGGCTACAGCTAATGCATTCATGAATAGTCTGCCGCAAAAGGAAAAAAAAAAACCCTGTTATCTAGAGCTGGTTTCCTCTCGGCTTGGGGAATAGCAGTTTACTTACTTGGGTGGTGCCGGCTCGCTTGACTGGTGAAGTGGCTGCGGCTATCTTGGATGAATGCTACAAAGCTACTAAAGAATCTGGGTTTTGAGGAATGTATAGCTAACATTTCTAATCGCCTACCCAGCACAATCTGTCTCATTTGAATGGCTTTGAGCAAAAAGGCAAAGTTAAATAAAAGTTGAGTGTACTCAGGGGATAGAGGACACCAGTAGAGGAATCCTCTGTAAAAGTGGATATGCTATTATATAGTACTGTAATGAATAATATTGACACCGTAGTGAATACATTATCTTCGGCTTCCAGATAATTGAACCTGCTTGTGTCTTACTAGTATCTCTGGACTTTCCTTCAACTATTGAAATACAAACTGGATCTTCACAGCTAATCTCATTCATTGGGTTTCACTGTGCGATGTCGGCTCATCCACATGATAATGAGTGTTGATTGGCTATTCAGGTGTTGGCCATTCAAGGAGGCAGTCAGTGGTTGGAGGGCTCTCTTCATTATAAACCAGTCACAGAGCCATTCACAGAATAGCCCCGGTGTCAAGAACTCAGCTTTGAGAGAAAGTTGGCATTCATGAGTAATTAAAAACGGTGCTTCATGACAATGGATGCTGTGACATTACTTGATGGCGATGTATGATGTGCAAAACCCTTGCTAAAGATATGTGAATGCTGTCAATGTCTCAATTCAACACAAAAGTGAAAATCCACTTCTTAGACAGAATTGTGCTATCCCTATGGCCTCATACAGCTCAATTACAGTTTGTACCAACACGCAGCTTGGCACAACAGTTAATTTCACACCCAAAATGCACCAAAACACTGCATACTTGTGTCAAAATCAAATAATTCTACCAAAACACCAGCACTAGTTTTCTCCAACAGCAACACTTTGTCACTCATAACACAATTACCTAAAAAACACTAACAACAGGTAGCATTACAGTAGATGTGTCATTTTATGGCAATCCTTGATGTAGTAAATAATTTTGTGCTCTCTAGTTTTTTGTGTATATACAGTATATTTTTTGTTGTTATTGTTAATTGTATAAGAAATGTGTACATTGTCTTATTTTACAGTAAACAAAGTTCCCATTACAACATACAGTAAGAATGGTACCTCTAGTATACTACAGGAACAAGTCATAGGAATGCAACAGGAAAACAGGAAAAGCTTCAAGCTGCTTTTTTTGCCATAAAGTAATTCAAAAATAAACTAGAGTAAATGAAAATTGCTGTAAGGAAAACAAAAGTCAATACTGTAATAGTTTGCTCAAAAAACAAAACAAAAAAACAAAACATACAAATCATGTTACAGTAATCCACCCGGTCTCCTGCGTTTGGCCACATGTTTTCGTCCACATCACACCTACAGTATAGGTGGTAATAAGATGGGACTGAGATGGGAATCACCTGTGGTTGGTCTCATTTACATAATTTCAATCAATAATTTTTCACTATTTGTCTCCATAACCATCTTTTTTTAGGATTTTGAATGTATTTTAATGGAATGGGATGGCAAATTGCTGTCCACTTGAATGTATGTTAGGTTTTGAACTTGTAAATTTAAGTTTTGAAAAGAGTATGTAAGCATTTGCAAAATGGGCTGTAGATACACATGGTTTTGCTGGTGGTTGATTTTGAGTGAGAAAAGAATTCTGAGAAAGAAAGAAAGCTGTGGTCATTGAATGTCTTTTGTGTTAAACCAATGCATTTTGTGTTAAAGCAAGGTAAGAGTCAGTCAGTTTGGTCCGCATAGACTTCTGTTGTGCTAACAGTGTGAAGAATTTTGAAAAAGTGAGTCTAGCATTGAGACATGCTTGTAGCCAATTGTAAAAAACTGTAATATTTATGAACATGAGATACCAGAGAACCAAGGCTCTAAGGGTTGGTGAAGTCAAAACTCCTGGTGAAATACTGATTGTGATGTTGAAATGCTGAACCATGCTGGAAGCCTTCTCCTTAACACTAGAGCAGCCAATGAAGGCTCATCTCATCCTCTTACATCCAGTAAAAATTTGTCTGGCCTATGGTGCATCTCCTATGATCTCTGTGTCTCCATCAGTTAGCCTAGCCCAGCTCCTCCAATGTGGCTGCTGACCTTCTCCTCTCTCCACGGCTGGAGTGGCTATTGATTGGATCTTGGCACACAGTGTACAAACAGAGATAAGGAGAGGGAGGCAGCCAGGCAGATATAGCTGCAGTGCCCACTCCACTCCACTCCCCTCCTCTTGCTCCAGACGGGAGAAAAAACTCTTCTTCTAGACTCCACTCCCACTGAGCGGACACCCTGACATGGTCCCTGAACACTGATAGCAGACAGGATTAGGTCTAAAATTCAATCGCAACAGCCTAAGTAATGTTAAGTCACTGCTGTTGACAGGGACCACTGCTTCACCTGAACACAGTGCAGGTGATCTATCGTAATCTTGCTTTGATTTCTGATTTCAAAAGAAATGTGACATATCTGCGCTGTGGTTATAAGATCAATGGTTTTGTTTGATGTGGATATGAAAACATATTCACAGCGTATAACAACGAGCGAGGAATCAGGCCTCTAAAGCAGCGTGCAGGCCGGGTCTCAGGCAGCCTTAAGGCTGGTCAGTGGCCTGTCCCCTCTCCCACCCTGAGGTCTCTCATTTACACATTCCCCCCATCTGGTGTACAGGCAGAGGCTGTGCTGTGTCAGGGGTGACTAATAGTGTCACCGCCCTGCCCTCCCCACAGGGCCAGCAGAGGAAAAACTCAAACTGCTGCCTCCGCAACTCCTAGACAGACCCTGCCTACCGATGAGAAAAAAGAAAAACGCTTTGTCAACTGGCGTGGCGGGCAAATCAGGCGCCTTCAATTCCAGAGGACCGGGCGTCACTTTGAGTACTGTACAGACATGAGGAAATAGTTTGAAAACAGGCAGCGGTAGGCCTTTTTTCCAAGAGGCTTGTTAGTATTGTAGAGGGTCAAACATGTGTTGTCTCTTCCTCTCTGTCTCCGTGGACATCCAACCCCTCAAGGGGGCAGAGAGAGAGAGCTTCACTCAGGCTCTGTCAGGACAGTCTACCAAAGGAAATGTTCAGACAGACAGAGACCAGAGGAGCGGATGCAGGGCCATGAACCCTGGAAGGAAGCATCCCAAAACCTTCTCCTCTGGGGAAAGACAGAAACTCTGCTGGTGTTTGTCTGTCTTTGTGTGTTCTACGTGTGTGTGTGTGTGTGTGTGTGTGTGTGTGTGTGCATATGTGTGTGTGTGTGTGTGTGTCTGTGTGTGCATACGTGTGTGTGTGTGTGTGTGGGTGTGTGATAAGGGCCTGTGAGCCCCCATAGACAGTGTGTTAGGTTGTGTTGCAGGATGGGAAATCACCACCAGCAAACAGCCAAATGCTGGTAAATATGGCTGTGGCTAATAATAGTAGTAATTTTATCAAATCTTCCAGCCATCATCTACCAACCTACCAACCATCATCTGGAGGTCACAACCTATTTTTACAATAGGTTTTAGAATAGCTTTTACAATAGGCTGGGGAGAAATCCACTCTTGCTGCAAAGTCTCACTTACAAAAGAAAATATGAATGTGAAGAGAGAAACCAGAGGCCGATCTGAAAATTATATCCAAATCTTCTTGGCTTGCCCTTTTAATTTCCCACAGAACTGTTACATCTCTCTCTCTCTCTCTCTCTCTCTCTCTCTCTCTCTCTCTCTCTCTCTCTCTCTCAATCCAATGCATTTCAATTAAATGGAATTCAATCCAATCCAGTGCAGTTTTTTTTCTACTGATTTCAACTGAATTCAATTCACTTTGCTTTAGTGAAGTTACATTAACTAAAATGTAATAATAAATGCCTGCTGTACAAAAAAATAAATACCTCTCCCTCTCTCATAATGATGAAGAGAGCTAGAGGTAAAAAAAAAAAAAAAAAAATGAGCCAACCTTTTTTATAGTATCTGAGCCTTCCAGCACAGGCTGGATGGCTGCGATTCTGTATGGAGGAATACATTACAGAAAACAAATTAGTCAGCAAGATAGAAGAATGCCAGCGCAAATGGCCCTGGCTCCTATTTCCATCCTTATGAGATACCCGTACCCATTAGAAGGTTAATGCTATTGTGGCGTCCCTGCAAAGACTCTGCCTCGGAAAGGGCAGCAATCCCTCTTTAAACTTTGATGCAGCCAGAAAGCTCTCCTCATCCCTTCTCTTCCCTTCCCCTCTGACCTGTGTGTGTGTGTGTGTGTGTGTATGTGTGTGTGCAGTTACATATGTGCATGAGACAGAGGGGGGAGAGGGTGAGAGCGAGAGAGAGAGGGAGCAGACAGAGAGAGAAAGAGATATGAGAGGGCGGGGCTGGGCTGTCTGCCACCCAGGCCCAGAGAACATAAAGAGAAAAATACGGCCATAAAACCTCTCTATGACTATGAATACTAATCCTGACTCTGAGAGCCAAGCCAACCTCTCTCCTCTCTCTGCTCCCCTCTGTCTAGCAATGAGGAACGCTGTGGCTGGAAACTCGAGCAAAAGATATTGTGCTGCACAGGCACAATTGTATAGCTCAGTATTTACACTATGTTGTACGCAACCCAGTAGATACAAGTGGAGAGGCAGGGCTAAGTAGTAGTGCTGGCGGGGCACATTCATCCTCAGCTTGTAGATCTTCAAACAATAGCTCCTTCTTTATTTTTCTATCCTGACATGTTAGCCATGCTGACTTTTACGTATTTGGTTGTCTCTGCTGTCAAAAGATCGTATAATGGTAAGAATTAACGACGTTGTAATTCTAAGTGTAAAAAGAGGCTGGTAGCATTGCTGAGAAATGAACTTACTGCCGTGCCAGCAGCCTGGATGGTCCAAACCTATCTGCAGTATATTGTGGTTTTGTGGTTAGATTTCCCACCACGCATAAAAAAAAGATGAACGACGTATCAAGTTTTCATTCTACTTTTCAAGATTTAAGTAATACAGAAGAGCCTGGTTGTAAAGTGGGAGCAGAATTAGAGCTACTCACTTCTGTGATGTTATTATTGTAATATGTCACCAGATCTTTTATTCATGGAGGCATTACTCTGAGATTATTTTTTTTTCCCCCCACCCATATCATCAGGCGTTTCAAGCCATATTCTCTAAATATCAGAGTCCTTTTGGTGTTTTATGGTCAGGTGCTCCTTATCAATACCTGTACTTTCATGGCGCCCCCCTTGCAGCAAGCGTTCCTTGACAAATGTTGGGAAAAAGGAAAGAAGAAAAAGTGGTAATCTCTCAAGCATTTCTAATGAGTTTTTCTCCTACAATTATTTGATAAGAGCAGACAGGACTGGAGGCAGTGTGTATGATCCACTAGCTCCTACTGCCGAGGTGAGAGCTGCGCTGATTACACACACAGGCATTTACAGGCACACACACACACACAAACGCACATGAATGTACACGCACACACACACACACACACACACAAACATACACACACACACACACACACAGACACCCACCCACAGGCTTACAGTTCCCTCATCTCTGGGTGCACCAGTCCTAATAATAACATGAGAGGCTGAAGTTATGACCGGCAGGCACACCTAAGTTACCAATCTGGGTCTCCTGAACACACACACACACACACACACACACTGGCCCCCACTCCACCACCCCCACAACCCTTCCACCCCTCATCCCCACCTCCACTCAACTTCTCCACTCACAGCCATAACCACTAAACCCTCCAACTGCCCACGTTCTTTCCCACCTCCCCACTCACCACGCTGAGTCCCAGCTGCTCCCTCTGCAGGTAGGGCAGGTTCCTGCGGTCCAGGCCGGCCAGGTAGTGCTGCAGCCTGGAGTAGGTGTAGGGGTAGCAGTAGGCGAACTGGTAGACGTCGTCCTCCCGGTCGAAGCAGAAGGCGAAGGACATGACGTAGTTGCGGCGGTGGTCGGGGCAGCGGTAGTAGTACACGTTCTTGGCTGGAAGCCTCTGCCTGCAACGGCGAAGGACAGGGAAATTAGAGAGGTGTATTAATTGATGAAGAAAGGGCATGAAGTCTGGAGGGTTTACTGCTGAAGATGTGAGGAACGCTGAGAGCGCAGGGATTTTGCAAGAGATGCGGGAAAAGATGTGCGATAAAGTGTATGGATTGACAAGAAAACAGAAATGCAGAAGAAGTTATAAGCCTCAGTGTTTTTTCTGTCTTCTCCCTGAGACGTTCTCAGAGGCTCTTAACTTGTGAGGGGTGGGAGTAAAAAAAAATAAAAATAAATGATAAAAATAGATGTGAAAATGCTTGTGAATTAAAAACAAGAGTGATAAATATGCATGTGAGTTGAAAAATTGAGTGATAAATGATTTGATAAACCCAAAGACAATTTGATTAAAGTAGAGGTGATTTGATAAAACAGAGCCCTTTTCATGACTCATCACCACATTCGATCATTCATCATTTGTGATATAAACAACAAAATTGCCATTTATTGTTTAAGGCGAGCTCTAGGGTGGACATAACAAAAATGAACTGATAAATTTAGAAGTGATGAAAATGAATGTGAACTGAAAAACAGTGCGATGAATATGCATGTGAATTAAAAACGAGTGATAAATATGCATGTGAGTTGAAAAATTGAGTGATAAATGATTTGATAAATTCAAAGACAATTTGATTAAATTACTGGTGATCTCAAATTTTCCTCTCATTCATCACTGCCGCTCAAAGTTGCCATAACATGTGCAGCCTCAAGGGCCAAATTTTTGTTGTGTACGCCGTGAGTTTAACGTGAGTAATTTTTGTTTCAGTTTCAATTCACATGCATCAAAATCCACACCCACTGAGTCAACAAGTCTGTTGTTGAGCGGACGTAACTACTTATGTTAATTGATAAACCGGCAGAAGTAACAAAAATTAGTCATGCCAAATGATAAACAACCATAATGGCAATCTTGTAGCGCAAGTGATGAATGAAAGGAAAATTTGAAATCACCAGTCATTTAATGTAACATGCAGTCATGTTATCAAATCACCTCACAATTTATCACATTCCTGTTTAATTCACGTTCATTTTCATCACCTCTGCACGTTTTGTTACTTCCAAACTTAATAACTGGTAAATGAGGAATGATAGAAAGTGGTGATACATGATGAAAATGTCTTTGTTCACCTCTATTTGAATCAAATTGTCTTTGGATTTATGAAATCACTTTACAATTTATCACTATTGTTTTCAATTCACAAGCATTTTCATCACATTTTTTATCCTTTCGTTTTTGTTACTTCTACCGCTCATATTACTGCAACTTGCGTTTTTGTGGAAAAGGTAAAATATTTTTGTTGGACTTTTACTGCTGGCAATAAAGCGCCAGTGAATTTCATTGAATCAAGCCTGTGTGATCCTTTGGCCTTGCATGGTCATGTAGTGTATAGTGTACACCACATGACAATTATACACAGCAAAATACTGCAGAGCAAATACTGCAGCAGGGTGTGTTTGTGTACTGTGTGTTGTATGTTGTGTACTGTGTGCTGTATGTTGTGTACTGTGTGTTGCATGTTGTTTGCTGTGTGTTGTATGTTGTGTACTGTGTGTTGCATGTTGTGCGCTGCGTGTTGTATGTTGTGTACTGTGTGTTGTATGTTGTATGCTGCGTGTTGTATGTTGTGTACTGTGTGCTGTATGTTGTGTACTGTGTGTTGCATGTTGTTTGCTGTGTGTTGTATGTTGTGTACTGTGTGTTGCATGTTGTGCGCTGCGTGTTGTATGTTGTGTACTGTGTGTTGTATGTTGTATGCTGCGTGTTGTATGTTGTGTACTGTGTGTTGTATGTTGTATGCTGTGTGTTGTATGTTGTGTACTGTGTGTTGTATGTTGCATGTTGTGTGCTGTATGTTGTGTACTGTGTGCTGTGTGTTGTATGTTGTGTATCGTGTGTTGCATGTTGCATGTTGTGTGCTGTATGTTGTGTACTGTGTGTTGTATGTTGTTTGCTGTGTGTTGTATGTTGCATGTTGTGTGCTGTATGTTGTGTACTGTGTGTTGCATGTTGCATGTTGTGTGTTGTATGTTGTGTACTGTGTGTTGTATGTTGTTTGCTGTGTGTTGTATGTTGCATGTTGTGTGCTGTATGTTGTGTACTGTGTGTTGTATGTTGTGTATTGTGTGTTGCATGTTGTATGTTGCATGTTGTGTGCTGTATGTTGTGTACTGTGTGCTGTGTGTTGTATGCTGTGTATCGTGTGTTGCATGTTGCATGTTGTGTGCTGTATGTTGTGTGCTGTGTGCTGTATGTTCTGTATTGTGTGTTGCATGTTGTATGTTGCGTGCTCTGCCGAGGCCTGGGTGAAACTGTCTGATCCACGGACCTCACAGACGATCGATGGGGAATGGGACACTGCTGCTGCCGTCCACAGAGCTTCTCTGCTTGCTCAACATGTTTTCTTATATTTCACACTGTGTCTCTGTCTGTCTTCCTCTCCCTCTCTTTCTCTGTCTTCTTCTTTCTATATACTGGTCCTTATTGAGAGAGAGAGAGAGGGGAGGCATGTGGAACACAAGCAAGTGACCGTATTTGCTCTCCCTCTCTTTCCTGTCTTTCTCCAAATCTCTTTTGTCCTGTCCTGTCACTCTCTGACTCTGAAGTTTAGAAGAAGAAGCAAGACCAAGCATGGGGAACAACATTGCTGCCATAGAGGCCTGTCTCTGGCAGCAACTCTGAGAGAGGAGGATAAAAGGAGGAAGAAGACGAGGAGGAAGATGAGTGATTGGTTGGTTTGGGGGGGGGATGAGAGTTGGGAGGAAGGTGGAATAAGGAGATAAGGCGAAGATGAGAGAGCAGAGTGATGGCAGATCGGGGCCTGATACGGAGATATGGGACGGGATGGGATGGCGGCTAGCAGTGTAGCGGCTGTGCAGGGCTGTGTGATGCCGGGGCTGGCTAGCGAGCTAGCGTCTCTGGCAACAGATCAGATGGAGATGCTATCGGGGCCGTGATAGGAACAGGGCCTGATAATCAACAAACAGGACAGACTGCACTGCACTAACTCTGATAGAGCACACACTTGCTCTGAACTCCTCTCTGACTCCCCGCTGAAAAGGGAGGACAGGAAAGAGACACATGAGACTTTTATGTGTTTGCTCAGACACCTAATACATCAGGTTAGGCTACTGACTTGCATAGAAATGTGTAGTGAACACTTGCACACATTTTCAAACACTTGGACAAGTCCCTGCAGGTACAAAGTAAAACAAAAAGCCAAATTACTCTTTCTTTCTCTGAGAGGGAAGGAAAGAGAGGGGAAGAAAGGAGAGAAAGGCAGGGCTGATTATTCCCTGGGAGGCGGAGAAAGGAGAAGGTGTTCGTTTGTGGCTGTCTCAGCAGAATACTAATGCGGCCGGTAGCTAGCTATTCCACACTCTGCCTGCCCACTGGAGCCAGCTAACCAGCCCTGCCTACCAGCCTGCAGAGCTGGACAAACACTCTGAGACACAGGGAGAAAGAAGGAGAAAGAAGAAGAAAAAAAAAGTGGTTAACCTTGGAAAAAACGAGAGCCAAATACTTGTATTTTTTTTCCCACTGGAACACTAACATTAAATATATTTCGAAGACATGTACTCGGTCACGGTTAGATGAAAAGATGGTTTGGAGCAGAGCACGCTGTGAATAAAACTGACCAGCAAGGACAAAACACACACACACACACACACACACACGCACACACACACACACACACACACACACACACACACACACACACACAGAGGAGAGGCTGGTACATTACTCTGGTGCCAGCCCTCCAAGGTGCAGGTTAATTAAAATAAGATGACACCTCACCTCTTTACATATTTCCCTGTTTGGCTCTACCCATCCATGCAATCCCACTTCTCTCTGCCTCTCTCTCTCTTCCTCTCTGCTGGGCAGTATGTGACCTTGCTGGAGACGGAGGGAGAGTCCTGGCTATTGATTTTAATTACTGCTGCTTGTCCCATCACTGCATTATAGTTATAGGGCAGAGAAAATAGCTGTGTGTCTTCATATGGAAAGGGACTGCCTGGAAGGCCCAGGGTGCAGGCTGAGGAGGGGGCTGCACCTGCTTTAGATACCACACACACACACACACACACAAATATACAAATGCACACAATTTTCAGCACATGCACACAGTCCCTTTGGTTTTTATCTGAGCGGTGGCTGCTCCTGCTCGGCAGTTGGCAATTTGTTTTATCTAAATGGTGCCTCCCTGTGCCTCTCCCCTGCCCGTCTCTTGACGTGGTACAGTGCCCTCGTTCCCCAACAGAATTATCGCTGCGTGGGACGAGAAAAAAAAACCCGGAGAAGCTTCCCCCAGATGATAACGCACTCACACATGGTTTTACAATTCAGCGATTACAGCGACACAGCAACACACACAAATAGGAATACGGAAAGACTCACACTCTGCGCTAAAACTACACCGCAAACCCCAACCTTATGTGAGTTACATCAAGGTCATTCCTCTGACAAGCGAGCTGTGGGACAAGTTAACTTCCAGAGTGCCTCATTGCAGCCTTAAAGACTACAGAGAAAGAAGCAGAGCAAAGGAGATGAAGACAGAGAGAGAGAGGGAGAGACAAAGAGAGACAGAGAGAGAAACAGACTGAAAAAGGAGAGAAAGGCAGAGAGACGCTGACATAAAGAGAGAGAGACAGACACAGAGAGACAGAGACAAAAAAAAACAGAGTAAAAGAGAGAGTGAAATAGGAGAGGGTTCCACAGAGCTAGCAGGCAGCCTTTAGCGAGGTGTCACTTTGCTTGCCTGGGCTTTTCCACTTCTGAACCGTTGGCAGCTACAAACCCCCGCTCTGATTTCGATGTCGTCGGCTTCTCTCTGAAGTCCCGAGATGAAGGCTTATAAATTGGTAGCTTTCATACGGGCGACATCTTGTCTATATTTCCAAATCAATCAAGCGTAGAGGACACGCCAATCACTGCTGCTCTGTGCACATTCACAGACAAAGGCAAAAACATACGGGACAAAACACACAAGGCCTGCACGTGTACACACATACACACACACACTCATCCACTCTCTTTTATTTCCTCTATCTCACTATTGGCTCTTGGAGCTTGTCAAATGTTCATCCTGTCAACTGTTAGGAAGGTTAAATGTCTTCCAATATGCCCGTACAGCTGTCAAGCTCCACAGATCCCCACCAGCTCATTTAAGGCAAATAGTTACTCAGTTCGGCAAACATTTCACATTGAATGACATATTTTTTTCTCCCTCTATGATACCATACCAATAATTGAAGAGCCAATATTTCTTGGCGTTCTAAAATGATGCCAGATGTTAGATAGGCTCATTGTTGTTAAAACATGGCCCAGCGTTCTTGTTTTGCATACTAAGTCAAGCAGAAAATAGCCTCCAAATCATCTGAGGAGAGTCAAGTGTGTGTGTATGCGTGTTTGTGTGTACAGTATGTGTGTGGTGTGTGTGTATGCGTGTTTGTGTGTGTGTTTAAACATACGGGCGTATATTTACTTGATGCATCCATCTATCTTTTTTTGGATGCAAATCAAGATGCAAGGATGCTTTCCTGTGACACTGTTACTAGGCAACCTGTGCTTGCTTTGTCATTTGGTGGGCCTGCCATATATTTGATGGTACAGTATATTAGAGTGTGACTCTGTGAGACTGTGTGCTTCGATTGAGACTAATTCAAAAGACTGGAGAAGAGAGAGCATCAGACATACAGTAGCTACAACTGGTCATAGATTCTGATTTGGCCTCTCAAGTGCTGCAGTGCTGGCAACACACTTAGTGTAACATTCATTAGTTGAACCACTTTAGTTTTCCATTTGCAGAGGTTAATCGTAACTTTTTGCAGTAGTGTGGGTGTGGGCATAAAGCAGAGCAGATGCGCATTATGACTGGGGCTGATGATGTGAAATAGCCGGGATTAATGCTACTGGTTGGATCTTCTGGCTAGCTGCAGCAAGGTTTTACAGGAACCAATAACACTTCTGAATTATAGTCTTCCCTGTAACGAGAGAGCTGAGAGCCGTACGCCTGTGGAGACAACAGGCCGTTAGCAGCCTTCTCAGGCCGCAAACAGCCCTCTGATGAGGCTGAAACACGACAGAATAAGACTCTCTCACCTGCTGGTAGCATCAAAACACCCAGGAGCTGTAATTCCATCAGATGGCCTTTTACACAGCATCCTGCTAAGAGGCATTGTGAGAAGGCGCTACATCTCCAGCCTCCAGTGTTTGCTCTAATATTCACATAGGTCTATTTGATTAAGTATGAATTAGCTCATTTGTTTGTCCCTAACATTGGCTAATCCCAGGGTTGGCAGCTTTTACACCTGGCTGAATTACAAGGGTGAGTTAGCCAAACAGGCCAACTCAATCAATACCAGATCACATCCATACTGCTTCACTTGGGTTGAGATTATGCAGCAGACTTAGCATTTAAAATTATTTCCATAAAAATCTGAAAGCAGCAATAAATCTTGGAGTCTCAACTGAATAACGCAGTCTTAGAGTCTATAGGAATAACCCAGAATTACAATCTGTTTGTTCTGCTAATACATCTAATAGGAAGGGAATGTGTGTGTGTGTGTGTGTGTTTTTGTCTGTGTGTTTATGTGTCTGTGTGAATCTCTGTGTGTGGGTCAATGTGTGTGAAAATCCATCTCTTTATGTACCTCATGTCACGCTCTCCCATATCTTCTTCCGCTAATAACTCTAATCTGCTCTCTACCTATTGCCCTCAACCTTTTTTTTTTTCCTTTT
This sequence comes from Centroberyx gerrardi, assembly GCF_048128805.1. Classification (NCBI taxonomy): domain Eukaryota; kingdom Metazoa; phylum Chordata; class Actinopteri; order Beryciformes; family Berycidae; genus Centroberyx; species Centroberyx gerrardi. The sequence goes on from NC_136005.1 coordinate 10,691,562, forward strand.
CCTGGCATTCTTCTCTCAAGTGATCATTCTATGGTAACAGGAATATAGTCAGAGCTCTGTGACTCTGACTCATGCACTTCGTACTTTGCTGTTGCACTCATTGTAAGTTGCACCTAAATGCCTGAAATGTAAATGTGTTTCTGTCTGTGTTTACTGGCCAGCGCCTCTGTCTCAAAGCCATAATATTTGCCACTCTAAATCTGATAGCTATGCAGGAGATGCACAGCACTCATATATTCACATGGAATGCTTTTATCGCCCCTGAGGTGGCATGCAGAGATGGAAATGGCGGAGGATTTACAGAGGCTGCTCTAACTCATGTGCTGTGAGATATGTGGCGACGTGCAACAAGCTTAAGAATACACAAGGAAGTGATGTGGATGCAAAAGTCTTATCATATATTTTTTTTCCTGATATTTGAATTTTGTTGTCATTTAGTTTCCAGTGCAGTTGAGGTTTTTCTTTGCCATCTTGATTCTTAGGCTTGTTTGTTTCTTGAGAAGAGATGTTTTTATTAGAAACATAGGGTGTTTTAATCGCACCTGCACAATCTGTTTTTCTGTTTTATCATATTTTTTTTTATATGTGCAGATAAATAAACTCTGCAACTCTGAACATCAGGTCTCTGTCCTCAGGTTCTAGTGTGTCATTTCACTAAAGGGAAACATGACTACTGACACTACTGAGTAGAGTGACAGTGCCGTGATCGGCCAGTAGAGGGCCAAACCTTTTAGTGAGCGGTGACCTGTTGAGAGAGGTAAAAGCAGTAGAGAATTCAGAGAGCCATGCATCATGAAAGTCAACTCAGAAACTACAGCGCACGACTGCTTTGTTCTGTGAAATGTGACTCCCTTCTTTTCAATAAACACACTGTAGAAACAGAGTTGAGTCTCTTGGGGGGGGGAAAGGCACTTGCTGAATAATGCAGCGTTATGTTAAGAGTGACAAAAAAACTAGACGGTTATCTATAAATCAAAGGCTGGATGGTATCTATAAATTGACAATAAAATAGGCCAAAAGATATATGATTTCATTTATTGTGGAAACCATACAGTGAATTCATGAAAATGACAAACCACGCCCGACTGGAAGAGTAAAATCCCTTCTCAAAGACCCTAAAAAACTGTAAGCTTTTCCGATTCAATTCTCAATTGCGATAAGAAAGGTCCAGTGAGTGTCAGACGGGTCTCTCTGTCTAGGCCGGGTCTAGCAGCAGCGAGCTCCCCTGCGTCTTGTGGGGCAGCAGGGCAATTAGCAGAGAGCAGATGATCACTGTGCCCTCGCCGCCCTGGCGCCACTGCTCCCCTATGGGGCAACAGGGCAGGTGCACATTAGTCTGGAATAATGGGGGGTAAGAACAACATACACACAAGCAAGCGTCAAACCAATCACCTACACACACACACACACACACACACACACTAAAATGATGATGTCAGCCCTAAACCCCTGGTGAGTGGTGGTGAGTAAGCGGGTGGGAGACAGAGGAGAGGGGGAGTGGGCTTGTGTGTGTGTGTGTGTGAGAAAGAGAGTGTGTATGCCTATAATTATGTGATGCAGCATTTCCCAGAGTGCAACATTATACTCCCATCACATTATCTGTATATGCGTATGTGTGTGCGTGCTCTAAGGTAGAGTGGACCAAAGAGACAGACTGGCGCCAGACTAACTCATAACAATAATGTGCCAAGAGACCAGACACACACAGACAGGCACACACACACACACACACACACACACACACCACTATTAAAGTATACGGTGTCCATATGTTTAGCACAGTAGGTTAGCTATCATAGGCATATCCATGTGACCATATTTGTAGGAGTAGACAGTCCAGTAGTAATGTGTTGTATGCTATAGCCGGGGGAATGACCAGGCCCCGATCCACACACTACAGCTACTGATTCAATTTAGCTGTCCTCTGATAGTATTAACCTAGCAGACACCCTATTTACTGCTTTCTGTCTCTACCCTCAATAGCATTCTTTATAACTCTACTCTGTTTGATTCGCTCTTTGTTTCTCTTTCTTTCTTTCTTTCTTTCTTTCTTTTTTTCTTCTAATATAGCTTACCTCAAGCATTTACATCCACCTAGATAATCTCATGAAAATGTATTCAAATGTGTCACGATGCCTTCTGGTAGAGTGATCCATCTATTACAATATCACGGTGCACATCTGCTAAACATGCCACAGAAAAGCTGCTATTGCATATTTTATATAATTTAGTGGTGGTGCGGCTGTGCTGTGCTAATCACACAGGATCTGCTGTCAGCAAACAGAGCCATCACTGTATATGAAATATATGAGTGGATGAGAGAATACCCTCTGATCTCACACAGCGTCTGACTCACACAATGAGTCACACAAGAGTGGGACAGGTGATCTGAGATCCAGCATCAGCATCACTGTATCCTCTGTGTGTGTGTGTGTGTGTGAAATAAGGTCATATACGATGATGAGATCATTCTCTCTCTCTCTCTCTCTCTCAGTGGAAGGCAATGCAACACACGACACACTCTGAAATCACTTTTTATTAAATTCCCCACATAGAGATGAGCTCACTTCATATAAAACATCACACTGACGCGATGAGTTGCTGTTGTGGAAATCAAACCAACAGCTAGAATAATGCAACAAGTAGGAAAATGGATAATAGATATTGAAGTTGCAAATCCAAGTCTAAACCTAAGTCACTCATTATGCAACCCACTTACTCTACTACTACTACAACTACTATATTTTTGTTGCTAGGCAACCTAGTCCTTGAACATTGTATCAGGATCTATTTAGGCCTTATTGTATTTCAAAAGCAAAGCTCCTAACTTATGTAGGGGTTACTTGATCCCAGGTGAGCTGGCCTAGCGATGAGGTAACTCTGATGTCGTGCTTACCGACAGCGCTAGTAGTGATGTCACACCACAAACAGGAAATGAGCTTGTAGAGTGACGAGCACAGAAAAGAAAAACATGTTGTCTCTGTCACGAGATCTGTTGAATGTTATCCATCCAAAATCTCTATCTGTCCCTCTCCTGTTTTCTCTTTCTCTTCCTTCCATCCTGGTTCTGCGGCCCTCTCTCCCTCTCCCTCTTCCCTTAGGGCGCTGCCGGCACTTGGCACAAAGCTGCCAGCCTGTCTGCCCACATTTCCCTTGGCACGAGGCTGGCAGCTGGAGGCCTGGCTGCCCTGTCTCTTCCATACTCCCCAGTATATCACACACACACACACACACATGAACACACACACACACTCCCAGTTCACAGCTTGCAGCCAGACTGGTGTCGCCATGTGCGGGTGTGCCAGGGGTAGGGGCACCCTGAGGAGGGCAGGGCTGGAGGGGGAGGAGGGAGGCGAAGGAAGGCGGTGGGAAGGGTGGATGGGCACTCGGGCTCTCAGACAGCCAGATGCTGCCAATTAACTTCCCTGGCCGCCTGGGCTGGTGGGGGGGGAGTCAGGCACCTGTACCCCCTACCACCACCACCCCCCCCCCAACACACACACACACACACCTCATACACACACACAGACGTATTTTCTGGTGGCTAATGGCAGCAGCGGCGGCGCCATTGTGTGTGGCTGGTGGGGGAGGTGATGTCTCAGGGCCACATGTCACCTCAGAGCATTGGGAGAGACACAGCTCAATTACACACACGCACGCACACACGCACACACACACACACACAAAACCCTATATTACCCTCACTGCTGCTCTCTAATCTGATCTTTGCCCAAATCTTCTCTTCTCTTCTCTTCTCTTCTCTATCTATCTTCCCATGAAGTGAGCAGGTGAACGCCCAGGTCGATGTATGTATTCACACGTGTTTGCAAACACACAGACAGCTGTGCAAGAGCGACCACAACCTGCTCCGTGTGAATATGACCCCTGGATCACAGTCTTTTTCGCTCTCTCTCTCTCTCTCTGTCTCACACTCACTCGCCGTGTGTGTGTGTGTGTGTGTGTGTGTGTGTGTGTGTGTGTGTGTGTGTGTGTGTATGTTTGTGCGTGTGCGTGCTGTCAGGCTGTGTTGGTGATTATGCTGGACAGAAGGAATTACAGGCTATTACAGAGGAGAGCCTGTGGCTGCGGCAGCCAAAGCTGTACTGCCCTTAAAGGCTTACGGCTCTCAAAAAGCGAGCCTATTATCCTCACCACAGCACACAACTGCCTAATGTCAAAGATATATAGACAGAAAACATGCAGAAAAAATCTTCAAGTATTTTGTAGTTTCACACAAAACAAAATAGTAACCATTTAAAAAAAAAAAAAAAAATGACACCCAGGAGTGAAAATTTATGCTAGCATGGACAAATTCTTACCAGTATAGATAGTGTAATATTTAACAAGGCAGATCATGCTTAAAATTATGTACATGCATTAAATAAAAAGTTTGTGTTCTTTTGTATATTTGAGATTTTTCAGATTTTACTATTACTACCTCAGTATAAGAAACGTAATGTTCAAGTTTAACAAGGGAAATATTGTCGTTTTTATATTTTTCTTATATACTTTATATTAAAATTATATACATTATGCTATATTACAATTACATACATTATGCTACTATTATATAAGCAGGCGGAACACCACATTGTGAGTTTATCTGTACATAGCCAGTCCCTACCGGTCTTCCAGCTCTCCATAAACACAAATCATTTTTGGATTATGGTAACGATAACGGTTCATTTCCAGAGGCGGTGGTGGTACACAAAAATCAATACATTTTGTTTTTGGATGAGGTTCGTTTGTGCTGCTACTGTTGGTGTTGTTTACGTTAGCTAGCTACTTCTGACAAAGAGCTGCCTGCCTGTCTGTAATGCCGTCGCCTCAGCTTTGAGTGTTGTCGCTATGGTAACAGTGGAGAGTTCCGATAGGCCTGCTGACGAGCCCTGGGACTTTAAGGTAGAACCAAAAAAAAAAAAGGGCTACAGGTAACTGACTGGTATCTGACTGAGTACTGAATTTCTATTTCACCTTAACTAAATGTTAGATTGATGCATGACAAAATCACTACTTGCATTTAAGTAATTTAAATAAAGCAAAGTATGGGTACAAAGTAGCTCAAAAGATCAAAAGAGATATTTTTGAATGAATAAATGTCTAACATCAAAATGCCTGCAAAGCAATGTCAAACAGGCTTGTCAAACATTAAAAAAAGCCTTGTTGCCTAAGGCCGAGATCAGCTTCTCCGGTAACATTTCTGCTCAAATAGCTCATTCACTAGTATTCATTATCAGGCATGACTACACACATAAACAACGACAACTCAAGATGCACAACAGAGAGGGGAAAAAGGCTCAAACTGAGAGTCCAGCTCCTCTCGAGGAGATGATTAATGCTGTCAAAAGTCTGTCGTGAGGTGTCTAGCCTAGTGTGAGATATTTGTCAATATGAGGTCCACAGTCTGACAAAAGATAAATATTCTGTTCATTGAAAGTACTTTCTGCAAGCTTGTGAAAGCGTTTGGTCTCAAACAAAGTGCAACTTTGCATTCTTCACCAAGGCAAATCGTTGGTTCAGTTAGGCCTACATTAGCAGAGTTACCAAGCCGTGAATTAAAAAACGACAATGGCCTCATCATTCTTACTCACACATGCATGCGCGCGCACACACACACACACACACACACACAGGGGCCTGTCCATCAGATGAGCCTGGTCCCTCCCGGTTCTGAGTGACAGATGACTTGTCACAGAGCTAAACGGGAGAATCTTTTACTGCAGATTGAAAGAGGGGGAAAAAGAGAGAGGGGGAATAGAAAAAAAAGAGAGAAATTGCTCCATTACACCAGAGAGGTAAATCATTCAGTGTGCTGGAGATCACAGAATGGCATTTACATTTACACACATCTTCACACTGGCACATGTATGAACATGATTCACCCTCTCGCTCTCTGTCTCATCCTCTGCTTTCTCTCTTGCTCATGCGCTCGCACACACACACACACACACACACACACACACACACACACACACAGATCATCAGAATCCAGCCATGAGAAAAGCTGAGAGGCTGGATCAATGTTGGGCTCTGGTGATTAGCCTTAATTGAGGAAAAAGAGCTATGGGAACAAAGAAACATTATGACCTTTTCCCTGTCTGCACACCATGTGCTAATAAGACACATTCACATAATATTATACTGACCGGAATCTACTAACTACATCAACAGCACATTCTCATAGGAACAATATGCAAATGGATGGCACAGAGAGCAAAACAAACCCCATAGATAATGGACTATCCTTGCCCTGGTTTTGTGTGTGAATGGCAATTTTCACTCTCCTGTCGAGTGTACGCTGATTATTCTATCAGACAAAAAGAGGTCCGTGTGCGATGAAAAGATTGGCAGCGCTTAGCATCCTGGTGCTGTGGAATGGCCTGTTTTTCTCTCTCTCTCTCTCTCCAGCTCTCGTTTTTCTCTCTGTTTCTTGGTCCTCTCTGTCTCTCTGTCTCCCTCTCTCTCTCTCTCTGTGTGTGTCAGTTTCTGGCTGAGTCAAATACCACTTGTCAGGAGAGTGCTGTTTGGACTGACATGAGATAAGGACAGACCAACTACACGGTTATATGTTATTCCTCACTGCTGTTGGACTGGGGAATAAGATTGCGATGTACTAGTAATGCATCGGCCGGAGGCAATAATAACATTATAGCGAGGCCTATATAGTGGAGTGAGCTGCATCAGACATCAAGAGGGTGGATAGTTACATATGTTTCGGGTATGCAACCATATGTATGTAACTATGTACAATATGGAACTGAATGTTCAGTTCTGGTCAAAGTTATTGGCACCCTTGCATTTTATGTAGATAATTTACATTATCTTCTGAAATGGAAATTGGAAAGTGAATCAACTCTTCACAATCTTCACATGTTCATCTGATTTACGACAGCACATGATCAAACAATGAGGATAAAAAAATAAAACAAAACAAAAAAACTTTCATGGCTTCACACTTGAAAAGTGCTATGGCACAATTATTATTATTAAACAATTAAAATCAATTTGGTTGAAGGAAACAGATTTACATTTTCAGTGTAATTCAACTCACCTGTGACCGTTTGCAGGTGCCCACATGGTATCAGTTAAATAATGAGACAATTAAAAGTGAGAAAACAGTCTGTTCTGCCCGTTCTGCCCCCAGCTGTGACAGTTGTGAAGACAAAAGAGCTGACTGAAGATGTCAGAAAAACTATAATCACCAACTATTATCACCAAATATACTGTAACAATTTCACAAGGAAATAAGGCTATCTCCAGAGACCTTTGCATTCCTGGTTCCACAGTTTGCAATATTATCAAGTTTTCTGCTCATGGTCCTCTTAGGAATCTCCCAGGAATTGGTGATAAGAGGAAAACTGAACTCAGATGTCTTCAAAGCTTGGTGCAAGGCATTGGAAAAACACCTTACATGACATCCAAAGATCCAAAGAGAAACACGATCTTTCCTCACTCTCACAGTGAGCCAGTTACAGCGGATAACTGCCTCGATTTTAAATGACGACTCCCACCCTTTGCACAGTGAATTTCAGCTTCTTCCTTCTGGACGAAGGTTTATAGTCCCAAAGTGCAGAACAAAGCGGTATAAAAATAGCTTTGTTCCAGCAGCCATCACTCAGATGAACAAGTCGTATAGCAACATTGCACAGATGATATAGAAGCAACGTTTATTTATTTATTTAGTTTATCTTTTAGTTTTAGTGGTTTAGTGATGATTGGAACTTTGAGTACTTTTATTATGTTTGTCTACTGTCTGTGTTGTTTCTAAAATGTGTGTCAAGATGGATGACTCTCTGCTGCAAACCAAATCTACCTACGGGTACAAATAAAGTAACCTGAACCTGAACCTGAACCTGAACCTGAACCTCACGTAGTCAAACCTAAATCATTCTGGGAAAATGTTCTGTGGATTGATTCAATCAAATTAGAGTTCTTTAGCAATGCAGATCAGCTTTTAAAGAAAATAAAAACTTCCCTACCCTACACTCAAATATAGTGGAGGATCAATAATGCTGTGGGCCTGCTGTGCTGCAGAAGGGCATCATGAAATTACCAAGGCCTTTTGGAACGAAATGTCTCAAAAGCCATGGGTCCTTCAGCAGGACAATGACCCAAAGCACACAAAATGTACAGCATCCAGGAATAGTTCAAGGGGAAACATTGGACTGTACTGCAGCGGCCTGCGATGAGTCCAGATCTCAATCCCTTTGAGAACCTATAGCGAGAAACCTGAAATCTGCAGTGGGTCAAAGAAAGTCCTTTAAGCACTGAAGAACTGGAGCGGGTTTCAAAGAGTGGGAGAAACTGCCAGCAGAAAGGTGCAGTTGTTGGTGATTACAAGAAACGTTTGGAAGCTGTTATCATTTCCAAAGGCTGTGCACCTAAGTATTAGAGAAGGGTGGCAATATTGTTGTCAAGGCCATTTTTTTTCTATTTGCTCCATGAAAACCCTAAATTTAAGTTTAAGCAAATATTTATCATCCTGTATATATAAAAAAGAGAGAGAGGAGTGGTGGTAGCAGAGGAGTAAAACAGAAAGAGAGGAAGACAGAGAAAAATAAAGCATTGTTTTTTTGTTTTGTTTTTCAAAATGCTGACCACCTACCTTTCATTTCCTTTTCAGGGCAAAAGAGCAAACATCCCTCAAAACAACAACTGTAGCAACAAGTACAGCATCCTCTTTATCAAAGATCAAGCCATGTTATTTATGGTATGGCCAAGTTGGAGGATTGATAAAAACATTACTTCATCACACATGTCTGGAGAGGGAACGGCTGTAAGTATTATTACAAGGAGCTGCTCAAAATGTAAAAAACGTGGGAACGGCACGTTCTGCAGCAAATGATGCTGTCAACTGATAAACCAAGGTGGCCATAGATGAGTTTGAACCACTGAAATTACCTTAAAAATTGTAAAAAAAAAAAAAAAAAAAGTTACACTATTTATTAGTAGACTAGCTACCTGATATTTCTCAAAGACGTTGACATTTGTGAATGTTGACATCTGTGAATGTCAGATTTTCTGTGCCAAGCTAGTAGACTCGCAATCGCTATTCTTATCCCATACAGACAACGCCTTCCGCATAAATGCAAAAAATCGTGGGCAACCGTTGACCTCTCCTCTCCTTTGCTGCTTCTACTGAGGTGGAGGAAAATCAACCTAGGAGCCCAGAACACAGACGGACAGTCAGAATTATGGAAACAGAGATAGAGGCAGACAGACAGTCAGAGTGTCAGAGAGAGCAACAGAGAAAACATACAGACAGACACACTAAATGACTGACAGGCTGAGTATAGATCAGTTGCACTATTAGCTGTGAGGGCATTCCTCACACGTACACACACACACAAACACACCATCTTTACCAATACAATGCTGCTCTGAAATATGTACAGATTTCCTACGCCGAGGCCTATTTGGGCCAGGAAATAAAACCAGTTGGAGTTTAACCACAACATTAGGTCAAGGTTCAGGGAATCTCATTACAATACAGAACCTAGTGGAGGTGCTGGCTTATTAAAAAAAGCACAAGGGCAGAGGCTGATCCGATACTCTGTGAAGATGAGATTTCCCAGAAATTGATTCCTGCTTTAATCAGATGGGTGCCTCTGAGGCATGGACAGGGTTAATGTGAATATCCCCCCCCCCCCCCCCATCCAACCACCACCACAACACACACACACACACACACACACACACACACACACCAAATACACTAGCTTTAAAGGTGCATTTGCTCTACTCGCCTCTCGTTTCGTTCTCTCACTCACTCACTGAATTGAACACACACACACATACACAGACAAAGCACACTCACTTGCATGTGCTCTACACACACCTCTGTTTTTTCTCTCTCTCACTCACTCACTTGCTCTCTCTCTCTCACACACACACACACATACACACACACAAAGCGATTATCACCAACGGTACGGCTGCTTGTAGCTGCTCCCATAGGGAAACTAGCTGTACAGCTTCTCCACCCTCATTTTTCATTGTCTGCTTATGATGGCCCACGTGTGCACACTGACTTTCATTTAACCCCCCGCAACACACACACACACACACACACACTTGCATGTATGATACCAACCCCTTCTCTCTCTCTCTCTCTCTCTCTCTCTCTCTCTCTCTCTCTCTCACACACACACACACACACACACACAAACAGCTTCTCCCTGCGCTCCTGTATTTCGTTGCATAGACTAAATGGAAGCTGTATAGGCGTGTCCCCCACAGGCTGCAGCCACACAGTGAGGCTAGTGTGACTTTTTACTGCCACTGCTGTTTCCACAGTCCGTCATGACTGCAGAAGGGAAGAGAAGGGAAGAGAGCGAAGGTATTATAACATCCAGGGCTGGGGTCAATTCAGCCAAGTCAACATATAAAAATACTTCATATTCAAATGACAATTCACATGATAATAATAGAGCATTCACTCCCTTTTTTTGTGATACTACTTGAAGGTGAAATAATTTTTTTCACTTACAGTGCAGGATCAGCACCCATGCAGCTGGTAGGGATTCAGTGACTTGCTCAAGGACACTTCAGAAAGACAGATGCTTGGCGGCACGGGGGTTTGAACCTCGGCCCTCCAGCTGGAGGACGGTCTCCCTCCTCACTGCACTGCTGCCCCAAACATCTACATCAGTTTATATCAGTATACACTGGGTATAAGAAAACAAAACATTTTTAATTTAAAGCTACAATATGCAACTTTTTGCCTTGAGACAGGAAGTGTATTGCTAGTCCCGCCCTCCTTCCCCTCAGTGGGTCAAGTTCCCGCCCCAGCACTTGTCACTCATCTTGATGAGCTGTCTGCCTTGAAACAGCATCCAGCCTGAGGCTGAGGAAACCGGCTTCTGTAAAGCCACCGCAGGCTTTGAAGAAGCAAATGATAAACAGGCAAAACAAATTTTTCAGGCTATCTGAAAAAACAAAACAAAAGCAAAACAAAACAAGCAATGCTGATGCTGACTGTGTTTCTGTCTTGTCGGCCACACGCTTAGCTTCACTGCTCTTTTGTTTCTTACTGCTTTTTGCTGTTGTTGCTGTTATGAATTATCTGTGCTTGATAGCCACAGCCCAGCTGGTCTAACTTACAGGAGGTTCACCGTTGGGACAAGGCCTCTGCCAGTTTTGGGCAGAATGCTCTTCCCCTTCTGCTTCCTGTGTGCTGCTGTTTTCATCCCTTTCTCCTACGCTGTGGAGAAAGGTCTGGCCAAGTGAGACTGTAATGCGCCCACAGCAAAAGATGTAGTGTATGCTCAAAAAACGTGCCGAACATCACAGAAAAGACAATTTCTGGCAAACGATTGAGGCAGCTAACACACGGTCATAGACAGACACAGACTGATAATGTATAATAGAAAGCTATTCATTTATTGTTATTTTGATGTAAAAAAAAATAAAAAGTTGTATATTGTACCTTTATACGGAGCCACTCTGGGGTCATATGGTAGAAAAAAAAACTTGATGTGTAAATCCATGTGAACGGATTGTGAAACGAAATCCGTTCACACAGATCTACACATCGAGTTTTTTTTTCTACCATGTGACCCCAGAGGGGCTCCGCACCTTTACAAATTGTAGAGAAAGTCCACTTCCTGAAATGATGTAACTGGAAGTAAACTGAACCCATATCCGATCACAAGGCCAAGGACAAGGCAATATGTGGCAAATATTTTGGAGTAATAAAGCTACCATGGCAATTGCTTTGTAAACAGAGAAATAGACTAGAGCAGTGGTTGCCCTCGCGGGTTGCAAGACGATCTCAGGGGAGTCACAAGATGATTTATGGAATATGATTTTCAACATACAATTTTACTATAATCTTTTGCATCTTTGTGAAAAATACTCCTTTCCTTGTGAAATCATGAATATTTGAAGCCCCTAGTCTTATTCCAGTAATTAATCAAGCAAAATGAAAAGGAAAAACAAAATCATAATTCAGTGTCAAAGTTCACTATTTTGTGCCTGCAGCAAAGTGTGTAGTTATACCACAACCGCTCTCCTGCCCTTTCTGTGTCATCATGAAGGGAGTGTGTTAACATGTACTGGTGCGTTTGTATGCGTGTGTGTGTAGAGATTGATGCCTTCCAGGGCAGTGGCGTGATTGAAACACCTCCTCACCATAAAGCTGTCGTGTGCGTGATGGAGTCGCAGGGTCGTTTTATGCATCACACCTGTCCCCCTTCCTCCCCGTGCTGACACCCAATCAAATAGGAAAATGGGCATATTTGTTTCCCTGGCCTTGAGAGGGCCACTGAGGGGGGATGGAGGGAGGCAGGGAGGGAGAGAGAGAGAGAGAGAGAGAGAGAGAGAGGTCAGAAGACCCGAGAAAGGGAAATGCAGAGCAGAGATGGTGGATTATTCTGCTGTCAGAGATGGTAAATAGAACAAACCATACTCTTTTTTTGTCTGTTTACCTAGCTATCTTATCGCATTTGCCTCTCTCTCTCTCTCTCTCTCTCTCTCTCTCTCTCTCTCTCTCTCTCTCATACATTCACACACACACACACACACACACACAAACTTTTGTCAAAACACCCACATAGCCTGCTAGAGGCAGTAACAAAACATAAAGAATATAAGTTTCCTATCATCCTTACTTCTACATTTCTCAACAAATTCAATGGTACCAATCATATCTAGCCTCTATACATTTGCTTCCCTCTAAACCTGCATCAGTAGCCAAAGTCACTTCCTCAATATCACTCTTATCGATTTTAAGAATTGTATAAGAAATACCTTCAACGCGGTGTTGATTTGCTCGGCTGTTTGTTTGAGCAGGAAGGTTTACAGAGGGTTTACAGAGAAGATTACAGTTGGATTAGTCTCTGATTCACATGTCTGAGAATGACATTCTAGGTGGAATATATCCCAAGGACAACGTACTGTGGATGAGGGATTTGGGATTTTTGCATTCAATACTGAAAGTGATATTTGGGAAGAAAAAATACTGATCACTATATCTACATCTGAACAAACATTTTTGTTCATATGAATTAATATCACAATACATTCTCATGATTTATCATAACCTACGAGCATCTTGGATATGAGGTGATACCATTATGAAGACACAACAAAACCTCAAGCACAAAGGCATTAAGCAATAAGTCCAACTTGGCGCACAAGGCCCCACTTTTGGCAGCGTATATATTCACCACCAGTACTCTCTGTTCTTTTCCTCAGTACTCCAGAGGCAGAGAGCGTTGACTTGACAGGAGTTTTCTTTGACTTGACAACAATCCGTTCAGGCTTGAAACATCACATTGAACAGTGGAAATGGAAGCAAAGTGCGCACATTCCTTTTTTTCTAGCGAGGGAGTGGACACCTCTGCTGGAGAGATCTGGACCTTCGTTCAGTGCTGGATCTCACATTTCCATCCTCCTCACAGACCAATGCACTGCGATATTCCCAGCATTAAGACCTCCTCGCTCCTACTGACTCACTGTACAACGGACCAAACCTGAGTGTTAAGAGGCTTTTGGGAAACCAGCCCCAGTCCTAAAAATAGCCCAGAAAGGACCCGAAAATAATGACCCTGGCTGGCTGCCGTAGTGTCTAAGTCTGGCAAGACAAACGACATCCATTCCCGCTCGGCGCCTTTAATCAGCTTGTGATAATTAACGCCACACTCCATTGGCCAAACAAATATCTTTGTCAAGGTGCTCGTTGCTGTACAAGTCCTTCCCCTGTTCTCAAAGACAAGATAACAAGCAGCCTTTAATTGCCCTCATTGCTGTAGTAGTAGTGTTATAGACTTTACCCTGTTGGGGACTCGAGTCACCCTGTGTTTCCCTCCCTGCTTCCTCCCTCATTCCCTCCTTCCCAACGAGTACATAAAATATTTCATCGTGCCGGGCCGGCGCACAGTGGTAGTGGCATCGGACTTTAATAAAGTGAACGACCTTGCGGGATTGCAGAGGGGATAGATTAAGTTTGCCTTCCCTACCGGCAGAAGCAGCCACCTCACTGGGGTTTCTTATCTGGAGCTCGACTTAATTACCTGCTTTAATTCTAACATTTTCTAAAATGACCCCTCACCACGATGAGACAAGCTGTTTTAATTAAACAAATGAATACGCCGCTTATCAGGCGGGATCAAAGCTCTCGTTTGTCACAGTAACAGTTAAGGATGCCGCTGATGATCACGTTATCTGGGACTTAGCCAGGGTTTCACCACACACAGAGGAAGCAGCAGCCGATCCTATCTATCTATGTGGTGCTGCTGCAGAGATATGGAAGATTACAAACAGTCCCATTAGATACAGCAGACATGTCCACTTAGTCACATTGTAATCTGATGAGCTTCATAATGTAGCCATGCATTCCTTATTACACTGGTAAAAAGGTTTGTAGCCCAAGGCAGGGAACTCTCTGTTTGAGAGAGAGGAGAGGAGAGGAGAGGAGAGGAGAGGAGAGGAGAGGAGAGGAGAGGAGGAAGGGGACTAAAGCCAGAGAAGAGAAACAAAAAGTAAAAACAAATAAAGAGGACAAAAAAAGAAAGTAAAACCAGAAGTAAAAGAGAGGAAGAAACCAAAAATAGGCTACCAGTCATTCTGAAAGTCATTGACACTGGCCGGTTTGTTTATGGTAGTTATATAACAATATTTTACAGTGTGCAGAGGGTTCCTGTGCAGCGCTGCCTGACCAAACTTAATGGGAGAAGTGTCAGAGAAGCCATTATACCAGCGGGGGCACACACAGCCCTATTACATATGGCTGCTGGCTGCTAATGTGTATTAGCAGGAGACAGAGGAAGCAAGGTGAAGATAAGTGATTTTGCAGTAGCTAGCTAAGTAGGACAAAGGAGGGAGAAGGGGAGGGAGGGAGTTAGGGAGTGTGAGACATAGGAGGGATACTACTACGGCTGATTTGGGACCAGAGTAGCAAAGATATACTTTTGGAGTTACTACCTGATTGCTGTGTCGAGGTGCAGAGAAGCGCAGGATTACAGCCCAGTGCTAAGTTAGAGAGACTGTGCTGTAACTGTAAGGTCACAGGTTCAATCCCTGTGTCTTGTGTAATGTCAAAGTGTTTTTGAGCAAAACTCCTACTGGACCTGCTTGCTCATAAGTTGCTCTGCAGCTAAGTGATACAATTTAATTGAATCTAAATATTATAAAACAAAATGCGATTGCCAGAGCATCTCAAAACACCAACCACTAAAAAAAGGTGACTGCCAGTATTTTCTGTTGGTTAATAATTTAGTCTGGACTGAAGGCTGCTCTTGGCAAAACAAAAAGTGTGGGTATGCTGTGTGCGTGTCTAACAGCAACAAAATTCAAATACACTGGATTTTTCTATTGGGAGGGGCACCTTGCCAAGCCAAAGAATCCCAAATGCACTGAAATAAATATAGAGCAACACGCCTTACTGCCAAACGCATTAGCTTTCGTTCTTCATTTGAGCCACTCGCACAACCACTCTTTTCAAGGGCTCACTGGCCAAGTTTCTCCACTCGACACCGGTGCCGTGAGTGTGTGTTGGTATTAAAGGAGCGAGGAGGCTCCTCGGCGTGGTCTTTGACAGCCCCCTTGAACTCCGCGGGCCTGGTGATAAAGTGGCTTGATGAGCGGGCAATCTCTGTCTGCCAGCTGCTGGTCTGGCCAGGGGAGCTGGGGAGGTGCCAGAGTGAGTGAAGACCCGCTACACACACACACACACACACTTACAGACATGTGAATGTACACTTGCACACACACTCAGTTACTTGTGAATGTACAGTACAACTACATGCCCACATGTCCCATACATGCCCACACACGCGCACATGCATTCACCACACACACACACACACACACACACACACATAAACACACACTCATGAGTTCACACACAAACAGAGGAGGAACGAGGTATTCAGCCACACTTGGTAATCACAGAAGAAGAGAAAACCTTTATTGAAAGCTTTCATCAGGTGTCCACACAAACACAAATGCTTTTACTCGCGCAAGCACCTCATACTGGTCTGCACTCACATCATACAAACACACACACACACACTTACTTGCACTCGGCAAACACGGCTGAGATATAGACATCCAAAGATCTGACACTTCTCTCTTCTCTGACAAATGAGAAGCAGTTAAACTTAAACAGACCCCCCCCCCCACCACCACCACCCCCCTCCTCCTCCTCCTCCTCCTCCTCCTCCCTCAGCAGGGTAGCGAGCCCTCAGGCTGTGACGTCTCATGGCCTTCAGGAGAGATGAAGAGAGAGGTCTATAGCTCTAATTCCCTCTAGAGTAGTCAGTGTGTGTGTGTGTGTGTGTGTGTGTGTGTGTGTTTGGAGTCACTGGACTACACCTCTAACAACACATCCTAAAGCCATGGCACAGACCCACAGAACACGGACCAAACAGACTGACTTTCGCGAGCTAAAGACAATCAAAATGAATGACAGCTAGAGACAGAGAAAGAGAAAAAGAGAGACAGGAGGAAGGAGAGGTAGAAGAGAAGATGAGACATGAGACAAGAGAAAAAAATGTACAGGTTAAGAAAAGAGAAAGAGAAGAGAAGAGAAAAGAAGAGAAGAGGATAAAAGAGAGAAGAGATAAAAAAAAGAAAAGAAATGAGACCAGAAAAGATCATTTAAGAATTTAAGAGAGGAGATAAAAAAAAGAAAAGAAATGAGACCAGAAAAGATAATTTAAGAATTTAAGAGAAGAGAAGAGAAGAGAAGAGAAGACAACACAACACAACACAACACAACACAACACAACACAACACACAGGACAGATGACTCTCCAGCTGAACTTGTCTTGACCCCCAGCCGACACTCAGCCTGGTGGCAGAGCTGTGCTGTAATCAGCATCTGCACTCTGGAGACCACTCCGTCTAAAAAACAACTCCTTACACTTCACTGCCTTGCAGGCTGGACCAGAACAGGACGACCTGCCCATACTGTAGGCTCTCAGGCTAGTGACACTCCTAGACACGCACACACACACACACACACACACACACACACACACACACACACACTCACTGAGGCTGACAATCGCCACAAAGCTCCCAAAATAATAGTATAATAGTGCGATTCGTCTTGTTGTTTTTTGAGACACTTAATATGGCAATTCAATACTGCAATATATTTATTATTCTGTTTTTCCTTCATTTGAATGCAGTAAAAAGAAAGAGAAATAAATGCACTGAAGGCCAAACATCAAGGCCAAAATTGTTTATTCTTGATTATGCCTGACTATGAATAATAGTCTATGAATCAATAGCTAATTAAAGTTCAAGCCCTTTCAGGCCTTCAACCACTCACTGGACCAGGTGTTCCTTAATCAATTTCAAGAGCATTATAACACATACATTATTGACACTCACTGTATTATGAAATATTTTTCATTTCCATGTCCACCTATTTTACAGGCTATTGAACGTTGAATTATTTTGTTAAAATGAGAAAATAAGTTAAAAATGACTAAAATTATACAGCTTTGTTCATTATTATTATTAAAAATAATTGTCTACCTACTTTTGAAACATACCATTTGGTGGATGCTTTTATCCAAATTTCCTTACAGTACCATACATTTTCAATATGGCTGGACCCCCAGTGGGAATCAAACCCCTCAGCTTGGCAGTGTAAAGGCAGTGCTACACCCATTTTGCTACAGGACCACATTATATCAGACTTTGTCCTTATCCCCACACAGCTTTGAACCCTCCATCCATTATTTGTACTCCAAACACCTTACCCTCCTTCTGAAGCAGCTGTCATCCACCAGCCCAAAATCATCAATGCCTATTAGGCTGCCACCATTACCCATAAACTGATGGCCATTTGTTTGCTTATTCCTCTCAAAAATTGCCCTGACAACAGTTGCCGCAGCGCCCATGGCTATCAGTCCTCCAATTACTCTAAACTTACCCAACCCTAAACACTTAGGCTAAATGTCTAAAATGACAGATGCAGATGAAAAGATGATATCCACATAACCTAAAGTCTCACATTTCTGTGCAGGATGTCACCTTTAAGCCTACTTTTTGGATTTTCTTCCAGATGTCTGAGGTGAGATATGTGAGGGATAACAGCAGTGTGAATCCTAATCTTTGCTCCATGCATATTCAGATGTCATCAGCTTGTGGATCTTAACTAGATTAGAGGTTTGTGTGTTGACATTCAATGCTCTCGCCTTCGGGATGCGCCGGAGATTGTTCTCAAACCAAGCGAGGAGCTTGCTGTCTGATTGCGCGGACATGTCAGCTGATAATTCAGGAAGTAGAATCAACATGAGTAGATTGGACGGCATTGTTCGCTAAATGACAGGATCTGTCTCCCTCTCCGCCTCCTTAATTATCTTCCTCGGTTATAATTACACGTGTGAAGGTCCAGAGGACAATCACTGTTGTGTTGTGATGTCTGCTAGCTGAAGTCAGATGAGATAGGCAGGAGATACTGTAGAGACCGACATTGGCTGTTAATGAAGGTTACTGTCTGCTGTCCCAAAATCACAGGCATTAATTATGAGAATTATGCAAAATTTGCATAAATCATTCACTGTCATTGCATTTGATTAACAGAACAATGCATGTTCTACTGAGCTAATGTACAAAGCAGCTTCATTAAAATGACTGCATAACAAAATATGAAAATGCTACAATACGATTGTGTTACGACACAATGCTATAAATTAACAATCCATCACAATGTTGCAAACTTGTCCTTTAGTTGAGGATAATTGTTCCTCAAAACCCACAATATTACCAGCTATAAACAGCTGACAGTTAGGACACACCAGAGGCTTTCATTAAGAATAGCAGTAACTGAGAGCAGAGAGTGACCTGGGGGTTCTTAAGCAGTCTTGTAATTCTCTCTTAATGAAGCCGATGAATAAATGATTTGAGGCGCTGTGCATGAGGAGTCTGATCCCCCGTCAGCTTGTCTCTGTGGGGTTAGGAGGAACCTCAGGGGAGTCCCCCCTTCTCCTCCCTCGCTCCACCTCCTCCTCCCCTATCCTTTAACCCCCACTTTTTTTTTGCAGCTATTCCTCCGCCTCCATCCATTCCTCCATCCTCCTCACCTTCCGCCCTTCTCCCTCCTCCCCCACCCCCTCTCTCCCCATCCCTCTCCCCCAAACTGTCTGTGTCCCTAATCGCGGCTAAAACATCTTCTCCAAGACTGTGGGAGTTGGCAGATAGTGAAGGCCACCGTCAGACTCTGACTGACTCATCCCATCATAAACAACTGGCGGGTGTGGTGGCATGCTGGCAGCCCCCCAATTTCACACACGCTCACTTTGACGGGTCATTTTTTTATGTTGCTGATTGTTATTTTCCCTGTTATTGTTTTCCTTCCCCATGACTTCAGATGGGGGGCTAAAAGTGCAACTCTGTGTCCTCTTTGAGACCAGGCAATCTTACTCTCTGGGCCAGAAAACAAAGATGACAGTAATAAAAAGGAGAACCAATTGCTTTTTCATTTCATTTCCACTGGGAAATCAGGCTGAGGGAGGAATAAAGGGGCTATAATAATAAAGTTTAAGAGGAAGGGCCTGTGGCTTTCCATTCCCTAAGTAAACCACAAGCAGTAGTGTGGACGGTGCAGCAGCTCAGGGTCATCCACATTATTGGAGGAGAGGCAAGAGGAGGTGGGGCAAGGGGCAGGAGCTGGGGAGCACAAGCAGTAAGACTTCAGCTCAGGGGTATAAGAGGAGTGCCAAGAAACACAGTATGGAGAAATACTGCAGTAACTGTGTGGTCTGGGAAAATTCAACCTGCTTCTTCTTTCCCTATTTTAAGAAGCCTGTACCTATCAAGTATTTTCTTCTGTATCAAGCAGAAGGACGGGACCAAGAAGTGAGGAGAAGAGACAGAGGAGAGAAGATCCGGGTGGGATTTACTCCTAGGCCAGGCACAGAATTCAGGTTAGCTATAAGGGTCTGAAACTCAACGCAAAAGCGGATGCAAGTAGTTAACATAATTCTACTTAACCGGAGTGTTTTTTTAACAGTGCATCATTTCTATGCCGCGGCATCGTTATATTGCTCATTATAGTGGCACATAGTGCAGCTATCGCTGCATGAACATCCGAGTTAATGGGCCACAATAAAGACACCACTGTCTTCATTTTATGGCTGAGTATTTCTAATGGCCTACTTGGCTTCCTCGCCCGCTCTCTCAAAGGAGCCATCTAGGTCTCTTTAAGACCTTTGATATTCTCAGCACACTCTTTCCTCCTGGCCCACGTCTCCCTCCATCCATTCTTCTACCCTTCCTCACTCCCACCCCTCCCTCTGTGCCTGACAGCTAGAGGCAGCCCGCGGTAGCCCAGGGCCTTTCCTGTGCCTTTAGTTTCATTAGCGGGCCCCAGATGCTTAGCTGCTTACCAAATTACGAAGGGCCAAAGCCAACCGCCTCCAGATGGGACCCATCTATATTCAGATGAGCTGTTTCCTCACGTTCAGAGCAATCCCACCCTGTTGTCCTACAGTGTCGTCGACAAACACAAACACACGCGGGCGCAAACAGGTGTGCGCACGCACGGTGGAGAACATGTGTGCACCCAGAGCCACACATGCAAATAGACACACACACACACACACACACATACACAACACACAGATGTGCGCACATACACACATACACACACACACATACACAAATACATTCTTTAATCTCTAACAGGAGTGGTATACTAATCCTAACCCTGAACCTATTTATATTCAGTCCAAATCAAACAGTAATCTGCGATAGAGAAAAAACAAGGCATTCTCTGCTCGAATTGTTAATTAGAACACATAAAACACAAGTCTTTGCTTAAAAAGTAAAATGTTTTTATATAATGTACATAACATTCCATGAGGGGAGAACAAACCATAATCATAGTTATTTCTTTTGCAAATAACACTAGCATCTCCCAGTGTTTCTGATGGTATTACTGTATGTTACCTGGACAGATAATCAACCCAGCTCACACAGAATGAGAGTAAATAATCATTATTCTATCAACTTCTCATCTCTCCTCGCTGTCTCTTTCCCTTTCCTTTTCTCTCTATATTTTTCCTCTCTCTCTAACTCCAACTCTGCTGCAGTAATTAAATCACAGTTGTGAGTTTTGAGACAGTCCAATCCCCCAAACTTCACACTCCATTTCACCCCTCACATCTCTGACACACAGACCCGTTGGAGCAAGACCTAGAGAATACCCATTTAAATACAAAGTCACACCAGCAACACATCGATGGAAGTGTCTCGACAAAAAATACACAGCGAAACCATACTGTGCACAGATCTATTGATTGTATTTGGATGCGCGGACAACGCAATAGTGGAGGATGCTCAAATGACAACTAACTAAAATAGAGGTCTGCGGAGAGTTAGTAGAGGTTACTGTAAGTGACATACAGGCAGAGATATAAGAAAGTGTGTGTGTGTGTGTGTGTGTGTACATGTGTGTGTCTGTGTCTGGGCACATTCACACTCAGAGAGAGAGTGAGAGAGAGAGAGTTTATGTATCAATGAGAGCAGGACGAGAGAGTCATTGAGGAGAAGCGAATGCAATTAGGGGACGAGTAGGATTTCTTCAAGGATCCATCTTCAAAAGAGGGAGGAAAATGGTATGCGGGCCTGCCAGCTGCAGATACTAGCTCTGCTGAAGCATCTGTGAAGCTGGAACCCCCTCCGTACCACTGTTGACTTAGCTGAGCCGTTTGAATTCACCACACTCCCTGACATACCAGAGAGAGAGAGAGGGGGAGAGAGAGGGAGGGGGAGAGAGAGAGAGAGAGAGAGAGAGAGAGAGAGAGAGAGAGAGAGAGAGAGAGATTCCTGTGTTGCGCAGAATGCAGATATCAACCAGGCCTTCACAGTGCCCTAATGTGTCCCGTCAGCGCCTGACAGCATGGCTTTGTGGAATCGCTGAGATACCCATAATCCTTTAGCTGGGGTCAGGGGGTCAACTCGCCACCGTGCTGAGCACACCCAATAAGCTTCGAAGAACCTATAGCCAAGCATCAACACCCCAAACCCCTCGCGCTATTCTGCACAGCATGCAGGCTCGGCTGCTATATATGCAATGCAAATCCAGCGCGGGGCGAGGAGCCCGTGTGTATAGAAAAACTTTAGGAAGCGCTATCGAAAGATTTGTCTTGTGTCACGCCCGGCTTACTACCACAAAACATTTTGCAATGTTCGTGAGATCGGGCTGCAGGAACAAAGAGAGGTGAGGGAGAAAAGAGAAGGCTTCCGCCTACAATGCTAAAAGCAGTCACTGACTTACAGTACAGTAATCAGGGGACTGTTGGCTGCAGAAAAACTGCAACGCCTCACCTAGTTCATTATAAGATGACACAACCAATTTGTACCTCTGCCTGCTGCAATCTACCAAATCTCCCCTGACAAAAGCATTTAGATTAGAGCGCTTTTCAGGGAGGGCTGCGCTGACACGCGTACCCAGCCTCTAAAAGGGGAAAATGAAGTGGCTTTTTAATTCTCCTCCAGGCAAACATAAAACTGTCCAGGTAAGTCATTTGTGGGTTGAATGGAGAGCCAGGAGCAAGCTGCCTCTCTGCCGCAATACCCCTCGCTCTTTCTCCCTCTTTCTGCTCTCTTTCTCTCTCTCTGCAGGCAAATGTGCACGCCCGCACGCACACGCACAGAGACACACACACACACACACACCCTTATCCTCATCTAGAAGATTATTAATCTATTTGTTACATTTTGTCCCATTATTTCTCCCATATAATCCTCTTTCACTTCCTCTGGCAGCATGCTAATGAGTTTCTGTGAACAAGGAAGCTGCGCGTGCTGTAGATGTTTCTGATTGGCGCTCCTCCCTCTTTCTCTCTCTCTCTCTCCATCTATCTCTCTCTCTCCGATTTGTCCTGATGGCGTACACAGGAGAATAAAGACTCCCAGATGGAATGGGAAAGTGGAAATGGAGAGAGGTGCCATTTCATCTAATAAAATAGAGCTTTGTAATCACTTTCCCCTCACAAATCTTTAAAGTCGACTAGAGCAAGGTGGAAATGGAAGTAATTGCCCCTAGGGTTGTCACGATACTAGAATTTCTAACTTCGATACAATACCCAGGAAAATATCGATATGCGATACCATTTTCGATACCACGGGGGAAAAAAAATAATTTTCAATCTTTTTGTTGTTTGTTGTTTTCACGTTAAAATGTAATTTTAACATGAAAACAATATTTTAAAGTTGTCTGAGATCAAACAACACATTTTTGATTGACAGGTGTCGATCGCCGTCATGATTTGCTCTTTTTTATTGAGGGGAGTGAGTTTATACTGCACAAGCATGTGAAACCTGAAGCCTCCTGGCCTCTGCAGTATAGACTGTTGATGACGTTAGCTAGCTCTGTAGCTAACGTTTGGTTTGCTAGCTAAACTAAAACGGATGATGTGCAGGGAACATTAACGTTTATGATAAATATTTAATGCTTCAGTGATGTTGAAACGGGAGCTTTTGCTAACCTCTCAAAATTATTTATATAGACTGGCGTGTCGGTCCTTAAGGTGCTTCGCCAAGTTTGACTTGTTACCCCCCTTCGTCGGCACCACTCTGTAGCACTGTTTGCTGACTGAGGCAACAACCCAGCTGACTGCTACTAGTGAGGGGAGGGGCTGTGGGCAGCGGTGCAGGGTGTGTGTGTGTGTGTGTGTGTGTGTGTGTGTGTGTGTGTGTGTGTGTGTGTGGCTAGTGGAGGCGGAGAAATAATATGTTTGATTTTTCATTAAGAGAAAGCACTGCTGGTATCGATACTGTTGCAAATGAGTATTGTATCCGTTTCAAATTTTCAGTATCGATACTTATCGAAGTATCGATACTTTTGACAACCCTAACTGCCCCGCAACATGAACACTGCTTCAGATTTTGGCTGGTGTCACCAAACTCTTTTCGCAGCTACATCAAGTATTCTCCCCTTCTTCCAAATATTCACTTAGATTTATAGCTCTCTCCATTTCCTCTCTGCGGGTGAACTGGTGACAGACAATTAGGTGCGTGTGTGTCTCTCACGCTCTCCTGTGCTTGGTTTTTATTAAAAGATTTTGTCCATCTCCCTTATCGCGCAGACAATGTTGACGGAGAGGGAGCATCATATATTCCGCGTTTTTTAATCTAAAAATCTTATATGAAATCCATAGACTGTCAAATGATTTCTACGGCTCCCGCTACAAAATGGGGTTGAGGGCGAGGAGACAACACAGAATATAGCCTCTTTTTTAAATTAAACACACGGGCAACCAAGCAGAGAAATAGACTGCAGACACAGTATAGGTGTAGAAAGAATTATGGTAAACACAAATTACTATTAACATTCTGGTGAAGCTTGAGAGGTATGGGTGTGAAAATGTAGTAAAGCTAGTCCAGCCTCTTGAGGGAGAGATGGATCTAAAAGTTGCTGCATGTGTTAAAGCCTTGCCTGAATATCCATTCCATCCTTTAGCTTCAGGCCCAAGAATTATGACCACAGGGAGATGAGGAGAGGGGGAAGCAGGCGAGAGAAAACACATAGGTACTAAATACCAGAAGGAATCGGTGGCAATATAAGTCAACAGCTACATGGGGAATTTATTCATTTCAATATATTGTGCTCTTCTACTAAACACGCAACTTACACATTCTACCATACCACTGAGACACTTGTGGAAAATAATCTATGTTACCTCCCAAAGACTCTATATAGGTGCCATTTGTCTTACAGTAGCATGTCAGAGGGTAGCCGGAAGGGAACATGCACATTACTGTTTACATTTTCCATTGTGTGTATACTTGGATGTGTGTGAGTGCATGTGTATGTGTGTGTGTGTTAGGCTCAGGGGACAGGGAGTAGGGTGGTGGTAGTAATGGCTGGGACGGGGGGCAATGGGTGTTCTCAAATAGCAAAATGGGGGCCGCTTGACGTTTTTATGAAGCGCGTCTGTTTGGAAATGAATCGTTAGTCTCGGTTTTATTGCTCAAATTACCCGAGCCGGTCCTTGTCCTGTTTGCCCTTAATTAACAAGCATTCAATTCCCCTATTAATTAGCACAAGCTATTAGCTATTTTACATCACTCTTCATTTGTCGACAATTAAAAGGTCTATTATTAAAAGGCATGCCACATGGTTAATTGTGCGAGTGGCTCAGCGGCACGGGGAGAGAGGGAAGAAACTGCAGGAGACTTGCAGAACATGGGGAGGAGTAAAAGATGGTCCGGTCTCCCACAACCTTTACGGTCTGTCTGTCTCCAATTCTCTGCCTGACGCTCTTGTCCTCAAGAGAGAAACCACCCCTCTCAAGATTGTGTCACACACTCCCTGGGTTTAGACCCAGACAGCCCGGCTCAGCAGTGCGGCTACTACAGGATGGGGGTGTGGTTCTGGATAAAAGGGTTCTTTATAGGACTGAAGGGCCTGAGTGCAATTGCTGTACTACTGTAGAAAAAACCCAGTATTAACAGGACCTATGGGTGCAAAATAGGTATGGCTGGTATCCTAAAACCTTTGTACTCTTTGTACTCGTGTTTCTTCTACAACTACAAATCAGAATCACTTTAAACAACAAGTACAACAAATGTACAGGAGTTTGTCTCTGTGACATCGATGTAGAGTGGGAGATTGAGATCAAGTGATTTGTTTTTACAAATTCCCTTCGCAATCATTAACAGGACTGAAACTCAAGCGTCAGTTTTGTTATTCATTCTGCCTTACAGCTGAGCAAGATATTCATCAGCTGAGAGAAAGAGCCAGTTGGGTTGATAATGTATGGGGGAATCCCACAAGAGAGGACACAGAGAAGAAGAGGAGACACTGGAACAACGGGGCGAAAAAATAAATAAAAGAAAGGACAGTGAAAGACAGAACAAAAAGGTGGTCAGAAATAGTACCAAGCACAAAAATAAAACAGGGAAAGAAAGTGAAAAATAAGAGAGGAGAGAAAGAGGACAGAGGGAAAGAACAGAAGAGGACAAACAGGCAGGGAGGGGAGTTTTCGGGAGAAGAGGCAGTAAATAGAGACAGAGGTGAGAGAGGAGAGACACACGGAGCATTGGAGGATGGCCTTTCTGCTTCCCACACCCTGCCTCACCTCGCCCACCCCACAACATCCCCCACCCCACCCCACCCCACCCCACCCGCCCTCTGCCAGGGCTTAACAAGTGGCGAGGGAAGCAGGCAGGCAAGAGCTGTGCTGATTGACAGAACAATTACTGCTAACATGCACCCTGATGGAGCTGCAGACATCTCCAAATAGAATTTCACTATGCTGTTGCATCACACGCTTACAGGAAGGATTTTGGTAGAAAAGCAAAATTGCCCCAACTGACTGACTGACTGGCTGACTGACTGGCTGGCTGACTGGCTGGCTGGCTGACTGGCACGACTGCTTGAAAAGCACTTCTGTTTTTTGTTGCCTTCCACGAAAAAGGAGAAAAGGCATTTACCCTTGATCAAGGTTGGCTGGTTCTAACTTTAGAAGCAATGTTTGGCAACCCGTTTCCTCCAGTTCTGACTGTTCATCTGTTTGCTCAGTTAGAGGTGTAGCTATTTTTACCCACGGGCGCCTACTGACTGATGAAGAAGTGTTATGTTAATTAAAAGAGACACCAGAACACATTACAATACACTATATATCCCAAATCTAATAAGATAGAAATTATATGTTTATTTAACATTGTAGGTAAACTGTGATGATGGAAAATTAAACATGTGATACTGGTGTGTGGGATTTGTGAGTGTTTGATTTGTCTTTCATCTGATTTATTTGACAGCTTACACATACATATTAAGCATAGATGAAGTCATTGAGGAGGAGTTAATTGCGCTGTGGTCTTCATGATGCACAGATAGTAAGGCAGGTTTGGTGTAATGCATTTTAAATCAGCAACAGTGTAATGATGTGTAAAGTTAAAAAAAAAAAGCCTTCCCCTTTTATGAAGACATTAAATGTCTTCTGCTGCTGCCATACTGCGTTCTCTCCTTCCCCTCCTCTCCACACGAGAGCCTATATGTAGCATCTGCTGGTTGATGCAGTCAGTCCCATGCAACATCCCGGCCATTACCCCCACCCCGCCGCACCCCGGCCTGCACCGGCTGCATTACACCACGCTCTCTGACTTTCTAATTAGCTTAGCTCAGAAAATAAGGATGCTGGGCAATTCTTTGCTCTAGCAGTCTAACAAATAGCAGACAACAGGGAGTCTGGTTGGCACCTAGTGTCGCCAAGAGGGCCATTCTCTTCGACAGACTAGTACAAGAAAATATGGTTTTCTCCCTATCCTCTCTCATACACTCTGTCTGCACCCCCCTCTCTCTCACTCCCTCGCCTTTTTTTTCACACTCTGAGCTGCTATGTAATGGTATGTGCCTGTAAGTCAGTGGAAATTAATACACCATCATGAGAGCCAGTTTAATTTCAAGGACTTCATAATTTGGGAGTAAACACTAAGTAATGAATATGAAGCATTAGCTGATGTGAGACAGGAAATCACAGACAGGAACCAGGTTTGCCTTCGTTCTACAGCTTCTCAACTACGCAGCACTAATTAAATGAGGTTATTTATCCATTGATCAATCCATCACAATCATTTATTGTTCATCTGCAATTCCTTTTATGACGTCCACGAGACAAATAGATATATATGCAACCCTGTATAGGACAAAGTCTTAATGTGCACAGCGTACAGTACATAGTACAACCTTCATAGATATTTCTTCTCTCTGCTCATGTTCTGAGGAAATCAAAGCCATCATTCATCCATCCATCTCACGTCCCACAAAGCATTGTAATCCTGTTTAATTCATTTATCAGCAGACATGTAACCTGTAGCTGTCTCCAAATAACAGAGGATAAATACAGTACTGTGTCTGCTCTGATGTGTCCGGCACCAGGAGCGAGAAGCTAGAGGAGGCATGGAAGGAGGGAAGGAGAAAGGGCTGTAGGAAGGGATGGAGGATAGATCCCTCCACCTGTAGCAGTGAAAGCCCTGCAGGACTGTAATCTGCCAGCTGTCTCTCACAGGGACGCCCAGCCTAGCCGAAGCCGGCCAAGCCCAGCAGCCTCCAGCACCAAACCATGCTAGAGCCCCAGGACATAGGGCACCTGCACGGGGAGATAAAGGCTTCAACTCCTGGGCTAATACTGACGATTCTTCTGATAAATACAGAGGGGGGGAGGCAATTTATTCTCACTCGCTCTCGCTCTCGTTCTCTCTCCCCTGTCTACCTGTCTCAGTAATCTCTCTTTCTTGTATTTTCTCTGTTTTTCTTTCTCTCTCCTCTTTCTCCCTGTCTGTTTCTCTCTCTGTAAGTCTCTCTCTCGCGCTCTCCTTCTATCTCTCTCTCTCTCTGTACCTTCTTTATCCTCTCCTGTGTGTGTTTGGATCAGACAGGCGAGGCTCTCCACACTCTGCCTTTTTATTTATTCCATATCTGTAACTGTCAAAAAGAAGATTGCTACTTTAGGAGCTGCCTGTGCTTTGTTGTGCTGATGGAAAGTCAAATAGAGGAGGTTGTGTTAAAAGCATCTTGACCACTTTGTGGGGACACAAACAATGTCAGCCGTGGTGTCGGAAGCCTCAGACAGTTGAAAATGGCTCTACAAGTGCATGGGAAGCAGCCCCAGATGCATCTTAGATGGCACAGTGGTGAGAGGAGTGGTTGAAACAGTATTAGCCTGGGGAGGTAAATGGAGCCGGGCTTCAGCCACGTTACCCCCCGCTGTGTCTGTCACTTAAATACCTATTTATGAGAGCTTACTAAAACATAAACATGGCCAGCGCTGCATGATTAGTGTATTAAAACAGCTTTGGGATCTAAAAGACCCAACAAGGCTCCTGCTGAGAATACCACCAAGATTATGCCAAATGAGAAGTCAAGACCAGTCAGAAAATGGCATTTTTCAACAAGTGGGATAATTACACCTGGAAAAAGATGCCTATTGAATTGCCATTACACAAAACTGATACCCGCATTTAAAAAAATAGGGATATAACTTTCTTTTGTGTTGCTGACTATAGAGTAACTTAATGTTTATTACACTGCAATTACATTCACCTGAGAAATAATTACGCACCAATTTCAAAGCAATCACCTTGCTGGACATTCATACAACTTTAAACAGGACGAGACAAACAGGTAACGGTTCTGGCACAGCGACACAAGTCATATCTCCATTAGCAGCATCGAGAAACTCTGAGTGCAAAGTTGCGACTGCAGCACATGCCGTCAAAACTGAGTGAAACTGAGCAAACGAGGAAGTGAGCTGAGCTGCATCATGTTGCATTGTGCTGTATCGTAGACAGCAGTTCATCTTTCCTGTCTACCGTGTCGTGCCCATTGTCTCTTCCCATTAGCCTGCGCCCGGCGTGCTACGGCACGGTCGGTGCGGGCGCTAGGCTGGCAGACGCAGACAGCTCAGGGTGGCAGATGCCTGGCATTCCTGCGGATGCCCTCCATCAGCTGATGACAGATGTCAGGGCTCCTCTTGGACGGCCACACTTCATCACGCCACCCTGTTCTCCCTCCTCGCCCCACTGCATACACCAGCCTGCCTGGCAGACGCCGCACCCAACCCCACTGCACCAGCCCCGTTCCTTCCTGCCACACCTATTCATGCACACACACACACCTCTGCATCCGTCAGTCAGCCGTTATTACCTCAGACAGCCGTCATGCCGGCAACCAACGGATCACATGCTAATGGGCCCAGACGCATCCACTCTGGAAATCTAAAGCATCAGTCTTTAGGGTGCATGTGTGTACGTGTGTGTGTGTGTGTGTGTGTGTGTGTGTGTGCGTGTGTGTGTCTGTTGTTGGGCAGACAAGCAAACTTCTTCAAAGTCGGGGAGAAGCTTTAAATACTTTGGTAGTATTACAGTGACCACAATGTGGACTCAGGTTTCACAGATGAGATGACGTTATTATACAGCTTGCATTGTAAAGTATAGAGCAGCGAGCACAGAAATATAAAGCTGATGTTTTTGTTATGGCTATTGGTGCTGATGTTGTTACTGTCCACCTACCATTTAGGCCTGCTGGTCGACTTGACTACAGGAGACATGCCATCTCTGTACAGGCTCTTGGTCTTGGAGAAGTTGACCACGTTGAAAATGACCCTCTGAAAGACAAACATTAACATTAGATTCTAGTAGACAGATTCCAGCTAAACATGGAATTGGAAAGCAGTAAAGACACATCATATAAGAGTCCAGTGAGACTGACTCTGATGATGAGGCAGTAACATGAAAACCTGATGAAACATAATAAAAGCTGCAAATTGATCCATGACCTAGAATCATTTTCTCCTCCTGAAAAAGATAAACCCAGCAACTGTGGGAGAAGCCAGGAGAGAGGTGCAAGATACCACCGCCGCCATTAACACCAGCAGCACAACAAAATCATGACACGTTATCAGTACAGTGAAGAGATAAGGCAGCTTTAATGTCCCTCAGATGATCCCATGAAGCTGTAACAAAGTTCCAGATAAAAGGCAACAGCTCTGGGGAGCACCAGCCTCTAATCCGGGAGGACATTATGGTTGTCCCCAGAGGGATGCTGCCTGGCCCAAACCAATGATGAGCCTGGCCGGGAGCAGGGAGGACAACCATGGTGGCTGGCTTTCCACCTCGCTTGGCCCAAGGACAAAGCATCCTTCCTTGGCTAAAATACTGGGGGACTGCCCCTCCTTCCTCCCACCTCCAGGATCCATGATTAGGATCAGGAGGAGTGAGAAAATGTGGAGAGAGAAACGAATAAATATATAAAAAAGTCAAATGAATGGCGATGGTAATACTGCGGTGCGGTAAATGAATCCTATTGATGGAGCATATCAAATTACCAACTAACTCCAGGTGGTGGAAGTTAACTGGGTGCTACTGAAATCCTATTACAGACTCCCCACCCTCCTCTCCCTCCTTCCCTTTCTCCTCTCCCTCCCCCTCATCCCTTTCTCCCTCCTTTCTCCTTCCTAGCATCAGAGGAGTGGGGATTGCGGATTGTGGCAGGCTGATTCAGACTTAGGTAAAATGACATCTAACTGATGTTGAGACTGGCAGCGGGCTCCTGTAGCGGGGAGATAAGACCATTGCTGCTGGCATTTCAATTACACTTTACTGCCCCGCACATCTGTTGCAAGAGCTACTTTTCAGCCTTTTCCCCTCAGGCAAATACAGCCTTATTCTCTCCACTGGCTTACTCTGACTGCACAGCCTCTTTCTTCATTCTTTATCCACAACAAATTCAGATTGTCTTCTTCCTTAGCTTGGCCGTGCCCACTGTTTGTAATCTATTTGTTAGGCCTGTTTAACTCAGAGGGGGCTGAGACTGGACAGAAGACAGATGACAGAGATACAGGCACGGGGAAGAGAGAAAGTAGGCAGATAGACGCACAGCTAGATAGGCACACAAAGCAAAGGGTGGGGGAGAGGCAAGCGGAGAGAAAGGTAGCTAGGTAGACAGACAGAGAGACAGACAGCCGGACAGACAGACAGATAATCACGCAAACAGAGATAAAGATGGGTGGGAGACAGAGAAAGGGAAAGGTACTGTAGGTATAGGGCAGGAAAATAAACAGGGCCCTATTGGCTGGGTGGACAGGTGCAGGGAGGCAGGCAGGTGGGCTGGTAGGTCGTGAGGAAGGCACACAGCATGCAGAGGTCTCCGTCTCCCTCTGTGGCTCTCCGATTTCACTGAAGCCAAAGTGAATAAAAGAGAATCCTTTCCTCCTGTGACTAAACGCCGGATCAAAAAGTCAGTCTTTCACAAACAAGACAACACAGTGAGATGGAAGATAATGCAGAGAAGCTCAATAGCAAGGTAGGAAAGCCTTGGAAGAGTTACTAACAAGCACAAGTGTTCTGTGGGAGTAACAGACCAGCATGAGGGGAAGCGTATCACCAATTTCACTGTACAAAAGAGAACTGTGCTGTCTTTAGAGTAGTATGAGGTTCATTAGGTGTCTCCCTATTTCCTGCAGGAACTTACCATCATGAAAACTGGCTGGCTCTTAATGTGGTACTACTGCTTTCCACAGTTATCTGAATTGTTCACTGGTAGGCTACATCTATTACCCATGATCAGCCCCTCCTAATCACTATGCATACATATGTGTGTGTGTGTGCTTACATGCGCAAATGTGCAGACACACACGCAACCAGGCAGAGGATTTAATGGATGTGAGCAGGATTGGAGAGTGTTTTATTACATGTGTGTTTTGTGTATGTGTATGTGTGTGTGTGTGTGTGTGTGCGCACTACGGTAAATAATCCATAAGAAACACTGATTTAGACAGTTTTGTAATGGTATGAAAGGAGTATAGAATAGACATTGTTTGCCTATTCTCCTTTTATACCAGTACAAACCTGTCTAAATATTTAGCATTTAGGCAGCATTTTTTCGGTCTCGGTATTCCACCTTCTCCTTACAGAAGATGGCAGTGCTTCAGTGAGTTTTTAGGATCACTGTGTGAAAAACCATGTGTTCTGTCAGTGTTACGCTGCCTAAGTGCCACGGGCATAACAGCTAATGTGTCTCTTTCTCAACAAATGTAAGCTAGCTAACCACTCTTGTTTTGTTGTTGTGCCAGTGAGCTCAGGCAAGCAGATGCAACATGGTTGATACAGCATGATAAAGCCACTTCGTGTACAGCAACTCCTGAGTTGAAATGCCTGTTTTTGCCACTTGAATTTGATCTTTTTCAATAGGCAGACAAGATAAAACGATGACTATTCAACTTTCTCAGTCACATGGTGTTAGTGGCGGTTTGTGGTGCAAATCCAAGAGCTGAAAGCAAAGTATTGCCAGTGACCACCATTAGTTACACTGACATTACCAGAAGACCCAGAAGTTTGTTGAGGTGTATTAAATATGATTAAAACAATGTTACTTTTATGTCTTTAAAAACTGGAATCAATCACTGCTGTTTCACTCTTGTGATTAAATTCACAAAACTGAAACTTGTTAGAGAGAAATCTGCTATTTATGACGGAATTGAAACGCATACCATGGGCATTTTCTAACATAACATGGCATATGGAAAAATTGGAATACTGACTGTGTGTGCAATAAAGTGCCTGAAGGCAGTGTAGGTCACACACACACACACATACACACACACACACACACACACACACACACACACACACACACAGTTTCATAGAATCTAACAAACTGCTGTGGGGCCAATTCTCCAGATCGTTAAAACTTACGCACGCCCAGGACCAATTTGGAAGCCTCTGCATGTGTGTGTGTGTGCATGTGTGTGTGTGTGTGCATGTGTGTGCATGTGTGTGCATGTGTGTGCATGTGTGTGCAGAGCGCTGCCCTGGAAGATTTAATTAGGTTGGGAGCAGTTAGAAGAGATTAACATCCATGCTGTCTGAGCTGTCATGTCGATGGAGCGTGTCAAAGCCCTCCGCCGTCCCCATCACAGCCGAACGGCAGACTGGAACAGGTGTCTCTGTGGTGCCACGACGCACACACACGAGACACACACTTCACACAGTCTCACACACACACACACACACACACAGACATACACATACTAACATCAAACAGACACACAGATGACAGTAAACATCCTTATATACTGCATCAAACAGGAGACAAATTGTTTAAGCTCTGTGTTTTCCAAGACTATTCCTCATGAGATACACTGTCATGTATTTACATGCCTGATGAAGCTAGTATGAAGGCAGTTTATGTAGATCACACCTGTTGAGCCTCCTTTGGCCTACACAGTGTTAGAACATGCAAAACTCAAATGAGCCTTATAGGTGCAAAAAGCAAGATTTTTACTGTCCCAGGGCACAAAACAACCACACAATATATCTGCTGGTGTTTAATAAGGTTGCTGATCAATACCGGTGACTCAAGGATTACTTCACCAGATGCTGAGATTCACCTTCTGGCTCACTCTTTGTTTTGGAACAAATTAAATTAGGCAGGAGGATAAAAGGGTCACTGAACTCACATATCTAAAGCATCTCTGGGATTTTTTGTGCTGCTGATTCCTCGCAAAGTCAATAAATCAAAATCTAGGAATAAAACTTTGCTTCAAGCTAGCTTTTTGAAAATGTTCCCTTTGAAATATATTCTACTGACCACATGATCACTGGAGATTCTGAGTGTTCTGTGAATGTGAATTGTGCATCGGGATTGATTAAAGCACAGAAAATGTTTAGGGGCCAGTCTAAACGACTAATTTCGAACCCCGACCTCTCTGTTAACCTTTAGACAGACTAGCCGGCCAGCCGGCCAGCCAGGGCTTGGCACTAAAATAGCCCTACTGCTGCCACTTCTGGATGGGATTGCATTTAGGGCCAAACATTGTCTTTTGATCTCCATTGATCCAGCGTGTGGCCAGATGGCGTTGCTTCCTGGAAGAAACCAGGATGAATTATTAAAGAAGCCACTCTAAACGGGGAGACCTAGACTTCTACAGAGGGAATGCACACCTTGCCCTTTTGGTGGTGGTGGTGTTGGAATGATCTTGAAATGAATAATGTGTCCAGAATGTGTAGGAGGTGACTGAGTTCTCGGTAGATTACAAGATCTCAAACCACTGTGATAATACATTTGTAGGTATCTTTACTCACATTACTGATGGAATAGCAATGTACTTGTTTTGTTCACGAGGAATTGGAAGGTATAAGGGGATGTTAGAAGCATATACTGGAAAAAATTACAATTACAGCATGATTTAATGTTGCAATAATACCCAAATAGCCAATCCATATTCCCAGAAAAGAACATCGTCAGGGGTATTATGGCTTACCAGTGGTTATCAATACATGCTGACAAGCATACTGAAAAGTTTTCTATAAAGTAGTGTGTATACATTAGAATAAAAAATGGGAGAAACAAGGCGATGGTTAACTAGCGCCTGGGTAACCACAAGAGTTGGCACTGTCTGCAACCAATAAAGCACCACCAGCCATATTTTATGGGAATTAGCAGCACAGTTGGAATGTGTCTTTGACCAATCAGATTGCTTGATTGAAAATACCTGTTAAATAACTACATTACTATACTCAAGGGATGAATCCTATCTTTCTGGTTCATCAAAAACATTTCATAGACCAGATTAAGATCCATATTTCATAATGAATGGTAATGTTTTGGTGTGATCATAATGAAATAATAGTGGACATGTGGTTAGGACAGCAGGGTGGCATACTGCTCAGGGAGACTTTCCTACAACCGTTTGGCAAGCATCCATCCTGCTGAAGTATCCATGTGCAAGACATTGAAACCCTATTTTTTGTTTGGTTTTTTTTAACCTTTATTTTACCTGGGAGTCCCATTGAGAACCAATTTCTCTTTTACAACGAGACCTGGCCAAGAGGCAGCACTGATAATAAAACAAAAACAAAAACATTTAAACACAAACAGCACACAAGTGACAAACATAACCCAATGAAATTTAGAATATGAAATAAAAATAAAACGTAGCAATTAACACATAATGTAGTATGACAAAAAAAAAAAAAAAAACAGCTTTCAGTGACAATGCCCATTCATTTCCTTTTAAAAATAGCCAATAACAAAAGTGACTCATGTTTAAGAGTGTTCTGCAACTCATTCCAGGACCAAAATAAGACAAACTTTTCTTGGCACCTTCTATACAAACACTTGGTATCTTACAATAGAGCCATCTATTTGATCTAAGATCGTGCCTTGTGTTGTGTCAGTAGAAATATGCAACAATTAGCTCCAGGGTCATTGTCCTATTTCTGACCCTGGGCTCTAACCTCCAAGGACAGCGAAAAAGATAATTTTCCAACAGGAATCAATGAATCACATTATTATTATTATTCCCCTGACAATACAGCTTAGACAAATCTTACTGTAAGGTGTCAGGTGAGGTTACTCATCACCGGACCCTGGTGCGCTGAATCACCTTGGCTACAGTGTGGTTTCCTCACACCAGAACACAACAGAGCAGAGCGGATCTGTGAGCCCTGTCCATAGCCATCAGAGGCAGGCAGGCTGATCGCTGCTGGCAGCTCTGCCTGTTCCTCTCTTGTTGTCTTTGATCAGCCTGATCACTGACACACAGCTTGCCAGCTACCCACCGTACTGGGGACTACCTGACACCGCCAAGCGCACAACACACACACACACACACACACACACACACACACACACACACAGTCAAACACAAGCACACACGCGCACAAGCACAAATAGTGTATACACAATTACTGTAACGGAGAATAAAACGTGCACACACACACACACACACACCAGAGGGTGTTATACACAAAGCCTCAGTCTGACACGTATTAACTGTTCCCAGACCACCACACTTTCTGAAGTAATGGAGATGTGCCACGGGTGGGCCGGGGAATGACAAGTGCGAAAGGATTAATGTGAATGTGAAGTGGGCTGTAAGGAACAAAACTCTCACTAAAAACAGTGTTTATAATTGGCAAAATTTTACTTCAAAACGCCGCTTGTTTATTTTAGCACTCACAGAGAAACTGGGAGCATTGTCAGTGTGTTTGGGGTGGCTCCCCAGGGTGGCATTAGGGTGAAGGCCTGCTCTTGCAGCCCAGCTCAGCTGTGGCTAAGCTCCTGTAAAGCCAGGTGACATCGGGGAAGGTCAGTGGCCAGTAATAGGAGGGGATAACAGTATGACAGGGGAACACTGGGGGACAGCCTGAGCTCCTATGGGAGAGGATGGAGGTCATAGCTTGCATGTGTGGGGTGGGATGTGTGTATGTGTGTGTGTGTTTGCATGTCAGGGAAACAGAGGGACAGGGATGACTCCTTCGGGAGCACATGCATGACCCTAAGTAAGTCTGGTATACATAACCTGACAGACTGCTCACAAAGTCACACACTGACAATGTCACCCGGTGCAACTAAATGTCAGCAATGTCACCAACACAACTAATCCCCCTCCCACACACACACACACACACACACACACACACACACTCCTCAGGTCCACTATTCCTCCTCTCTTTTATCTCCCCATCTTCCTCCTCCTTTCTCCTGTCTACCCTTCCTCCTTCAGTGTGACGTTGTTGCTGACAGTTCAGGTCCCAGATGACCAATGTCAGCTCAAGGTGCTGACATTGAGGAGGAGGACGGGACCCTTTAAACACATTACAAATACACACAAACACACACACACGCGCGCGCACAGAGACAGACTCCGCACCCATCCTCCAACTGCTACTCCAGCATTCAGCCGACTCACACACACCTAAAGGGAAACTGACAAAACAGCACAATAATATTCCTACAGTACCTTTTGTTTGTTTGTACTTAGTTTGAGATGCCCCGTGGAAAAGCGAGCTAATATGCGGGGGAAGTTGTGAGATACCTAGCTATTGATCCTGGGGGCCGCGGGTCCCGGCAGCAGCCTTTTAAATGTCAGCTTTTAATTTCCTTCTCCCTCCTTCACTGAAAAAGATTTATTCAAAGCAGTGCTGTTCCAGGAGATATCAGATAGCACGGTGACAGTCTTTTAAAGAGCTTTTGTTTGGTTTAGGCATTCACAGCCTTTTGTATCAGACTCTTTTATTCAACCGGAGGAGAAGGAGGAAGTTTCTGCATTGGGCTCGGAGTTGAAAGGCAATCTCTGCCTCCCATTGTAAGGCGGTGTACAACTGGAACTTCTTTAATTAGGGCTCTTCTCACACTGACTGACAGCCATGGCCAATACCCTCCAGACAGTGGTGGAGGTCACACACACACACAGAAGAAACATATGTGAACACATACGTACATACATACACAAACACACACTGGTATTATAAAGCATTAACCTCTTGTATGATGGATGCATATTTCTACAGCTCGCACAATATGCCAGTGGATAAACAGTAGTATAGCTCTATGGAGGCCTTTTATTGCCTTCATATAATTACCAAGCTACGTACTGCATGTGCTATAGAAGAACTCTGGCACTACCATAACACATTCACGTTGTGTTTTGATCATGAAAGTACTGTATGTGTGTGTGTGTGTGGATGTGTGTCGTGTGCTCTTATGTGTAGAGCATGTATGTTTGTGTCTGTGACTGTGAGTGTGTTGTCATGGTCAGCTAGCCGCAGTATGTCAGATATGAAGAGACTCTATCTCCCTGTCTGTTTAATTGACAGGGTGTTTGGACAGCTCCCAGGCAATAAGACCCCTCGCTCTTTGACGCATGCTTTGAACACGCAGTTTCCTTTTATTAGCACCCATCCTCATTTTACGCCCCGCTGTACCTTCACAGCCACGAGCATAAAGAACTTCTCCCATATGTCCCTTTGATACCACATATCATACAGCATGTGTTCTAGGTCCTCTCACACATGCACTCTCTAATGTGCTTTTTTATGAGGTTCCTCAAACGAGAAAACACAGCGCCTAGGTTTACAGGTAGTCCTCATGGCCTCATACCTTCTCTAAAATGTCCTCAGTATCTTCCATGCAAGTGAAAAATATATTGAAACAGGCCTTTAACATTCATGCATATGTATAATCAACATAAAGCCCCAACGTATACAGGCTAAGATAAGATGCAATGTGAAATGTGTTCATGGGAGATGTAGAGCTTGACATGGGGATATGGCAGCATGTTCTGTCACGTTGAATCAGAATCAATTAAATTGCCAAGTACATTTGATAGGAGTTTACCTTGGTGGGTTGGTGCACATGATATGAATAAAGCAAAATAAGCAAACGTATAGAGACACGGCGTGCTGTTTCAGTATACACAATATACATGATTGATGGAGCATAGATGGATACATGCAGTAGTAGAGAGTGTAGATGACGCACAGTGCAGAGGGGCATATTACAAATGTCCATGCAGAGAAATGGGTAGAGTAGAACCCGGCAGAGGAGAAGTTTGCACTAGTTTAGATAAGGAGCCACATGTTCCTGCTCCACTCTACTGTGACCAGGACACAGCTAGTTCCAGCCAGTCCACCTCCACTCCCTCAGCAGCAGCACTGCGGCTGCCACAGGCACTCAGTGAGAGATGAACAGAGCTGCTGTAACAGCCAACTGCTGCTCCTCTCCTCTTCCCTCCTTTCCTCTCCTCTCCTCCCCTCGTTTTTCTCTTCTCACCTTCTTTTTTTCCCTTCCCTTACCTCTCCGCTCCTGCTTTAAACATGGAAGAGTTCATTTGCTCAGTCTGCAGGCAGCATCTCTTTCTATTTATCTCTCTTCTCGTCTTTTCTTCCTCTCTCTCTCTCTCTCTCTCTCTCTCTCTTTTTCTCTCTCGCTCTCTCTCTCTCAGGCAGGGCTGTGCTGTCAGGCCCTTCCAGAGCAGTGGGGTTGTCAGGAGTGATGGATGACTATCAACCTTCTGCTGTCTTCCACTACGCTCCTGGGAGATTTACAGGCTCGCTGACTACCAGGCATGAAAACCAATCTCTCTTTCTCATTCTTCCCTCCCTCCCTCCATCCATGCCTGCCTCGCTCTTTCCATCTCACTCTCTCCGTTTCAACATCTCCTCCGTTGCCGAAAAACAGCTTTCATAATGGAGAGATGTGTGCAAAACAACATTGAAATACGTGCGTGGACAGAGAGAAAGCAATTGCTCCCCTTGAAGGGCATTGTGGATGTGTCAGAAGGGAAGAGCGTCCTCAGAGTGATACAGCCGGTCTGTGACAGGCCATCTTGCACATCTCCATCTTCATCTTCTCCATCGTTTCCAGCTCCTTTACAGGCTAGCAACACAGGAGCATCCATCCATGTTCTTCTTGCTGTTAATTATAGCATTAGAAAAAAGTGCCGGGCTAATTGCTCTCTCAAAATAGTAATTGCTTTATTATCACGACTATTTTGGTTGAAGGTATTATGTTAATGCAATTAAACGATTTCATTATTGTTCTCGCCTTCACTAATTGAGGGTATTTTCCAGGGCTGGGCCCTTAAATAAAGTTGTATTGAAAAACTCCTTTTGGCTACAATGAGGAGACAGGAAGTAGAAGAAAGAAAGACACAGTCAGAAAGAGAGAGAGAGACTGTATGTCATTTGCATACTGGCCTGTATGTGTCCACATAATCTGGTCCAGTTACAAGATACAAATCGAGACCTGTAGATGCCATGAAATCCCCCCAGAGCATTAGGCCTATAATCCTGATATATCAAGTTTATGTACTACCAACCAGATTAATCTCAATATTGTAAATGACATGAGGAAAACGATACCAGACCAAGGTCACAGAATAAATGCATAGTTTTCAGTGATATTTCCTTGACCAAAGACCCGAACCAACTAAGACATCACATCCATGCATTATCAAATACTGTGTCTCCACATTTCATAACCATTCCCTACAACCACTACTTTCCAAAAATTGTCCAGGGAGGAAACCCATATTTGCATTCATTTGCAAATTCGGCAAAGGAACCATGCTAGCTGGTGGAATAAATTTGAGCTTTAATATGCAGACGGTGCTGACACGGCTCTTCAAAAAGAAGGTAATAGACATAAATGACATGTAAATGTTATTTAGATTGCCATCTAATAGCATGCAAAGCAGCACCGTGTCTAGCCTTATCAATTATTTGAGCTAGGAGAAGATGTAGCCCCACCTACATCTTGGGCTGAGTACAGTAATGATACCTGTGTGCATGCGTGCGTGTGTGTATGTGTTTGTGTGCGTGTGTGCATCTGTGTGTATTAGTGTGCATGCGTGCATGTGATCTCCATTCCTTAATGATCTCTGGTCCTATCTGTCAGCACACTGCATAGTTTATACAGTGTAAGAGGTAAACACATGTGCAGCGCTTTCATTGACATTCGGTGGGCTCATTAAAATCAGATCACATCTCAGGAGGAGGACAGCTTGAGGAGAATTCTTCTTCCCTTTGCTTAGACAAGATAGCTTGACGCTTACCTTTTGCTTATATATAGAGTCTTGTTAGCTTTGTATGCATCAGGTATTTACTTATTCTGAGTGAAAAGTCTTGATTGACACCAGTCACAGAAAAGGCAGTGTAAACAGCTTCAGGTGAATTATAGCCACTGGCTTGCGATGCCAGTCTGATCTGAAGATTGCCAGCCTGACAACATTATGCATACTTGTGTATCTGGCTGCTCTTCCATTGTAAGAATTGATGGAACATAACAAACAGACCGGAGGGAGGATAACATAGAAAAGAGAGAGGATAACTTAAAGCCAGCCACAGTCCTGGGTGTGCAGGGTCATAATAGGTCATAGACGAGACTTAGCCACCAGCACAGTTTCACGCCAGCACTCCCGTAATATCAGGCGTCAAAGTAAATATGTTATTTTTGCTTTCTTGCACAATCTGCATTAATTAGAAAAAGCACCCCCCTTGGTCAAGCGTCACACTACTGCCAGGAGCCACGGGGCAAAAAATGAGTCATTTTGAAATGAATAATGGATTTGTGTCTGCAGGGGGAGTAGAGGATTCAAGTGTGTGTGTGTGTGTGTGTGTGTGCGTGTGTGTGTGTGTGTGTGTGTGTGTGTGAGACCACTAGTGTGAGTGTGTGAACCCGGAATTGAGTCTATAAATAAGTCCTTGCTGGACATTTCACTCGGCCAGCCCAGCTTACTCCTCCAGATGCTCTCCAGAATCTCTCTCTCTCTCTCTCTCTCTTTCTCTCTCTCTCTCTCTCCCTCTCTCTCTCTCTCATCTCACAACCACACTAGAATATGCAGATGTGGGAGCAGGAGCGAGGACGGTGCAGAGGGAGGGGCGGAGGAATAAAATCATAAATAAACAGGAGCTTTGGGGGTTTTCCTGCCACAGTAACTGCTGCCATTTGACCCGAGGTGCTCTGCGGAGGGCAGGGATGATAGATCTGCCCTTCTCCGTCCTACAGCTGTTCACACATCAACAGCAGAAGCTCCAATTAAAACGTTGAAGTGGCGGCATCTTTATCGCTAGTGACACTCCAGAGGCCCATGTGTCACTTCAGGCCTGGATGAGCTGATGAAGGAGAGGAGGAGAAGAGAGAGGAGGAGGTAGGGAGGTTAATGAGAGTCCAGTACTACTGGCAGCCCAGATTCTCAGCCTCTTCCCTCCGCACCGCCGCCACAGGCCTTCACTCTGACGCACCCTGATATAGCACATTCAGACTAATTTGAAGGCTTGCTGAAAACAGAGAACAAAACTGAGGTCAACAAGGGATGAAGTGTGTGTGTGTGTGTGCGTGTCTGTATTCATAGCAACAACATGACTGGGTGGAGGGAGGGAGGGAGGGGGGGTTCAAGGACGCTGAAGCTCATCTCTGACAGCAGTGCTGTGTCAGCAGGAAGTGATGTCACAGGTCAGTGTTTAAAATGTGGAGGTGGGTCCAGGGAGGCGTTGACCCCGCAGCCCTGCCGAATCAGCACTGGGAAACTAAACTCAATATGAATGTTGTGAGCGACAGATCCCTCAGAAGAATATCAATCACGGCCTGCACACTCCTCCACGCACTACTTTTTCCTCTTCCCCTCTTTCTTCTACGATTTCAATAGATACACACGAGACACTTGGGTATTTGCAAGGTGCGACTAACTTGCTGGCGTTACTACCAGTCTCTCTTTATTCCTGCTGATATTACGAAATCATTCATTCTTAGACATTTTCACAGTCTGCTGACAGAGGAAGAAGACAAATAAGTACAGTTAAAGCTGACACAATAACACAGTAACACAATACAAACTAGATGCTGAATTTGGTTCATCAACGATCTAAATATACAGCTTGAATCCACAGATCTGAGAGTAGGGAACTAGTGTGTACCCAGAAACCCAGTGTTGCTGTTGCTCTACACAACTTTTCTCTGTTGTCTCTCAATTGTTAACCTCCTGTCTGACCCCTTCTTAAACTCATACACCTTTTAATCCAAGCCACTATTTGTCTGACCTTTGTTAAGTACCGTCTGCATGGCTGCCCACTGGGATTCAGCTGCCAGGCCGACTACTGTAACTCCAGGCACTGTCTACCAGGGCTCTGCCTCCGTCTACCTCTTTGTTGGCTCTTTGTGATTGAGAGGCTGTAAAAAAGCAATCTTCTCTACCTCCAGCTCATCAACATGCGTGGTTGCGCGCGCGCACACACACACACACACACACACACACACACACACACACACACACACACACACACACGCACACAACCACACATACTTACATGCCTCCCTCCAAGGGAGACCGTTAAAACGTGGCACAGCATTTTATTCTAGCCACCATGCT
The DNA here is from genome assembly GCF_048128805.1 of Centroberyx gerrardi. Classification (NCBI taxonomy): domain Eukaryota; kingdom Metazoa; phylum Chordata; class Actinopteri; order Beryciformes; family Berycidae; genus Centroberyx; species Centroberyx gerrardi. Next base: position 10,734,686 of record NC_136005.1, read on the forward strand.
TTCTGTCTGGCAGCAGCTCCTAGCCTTTCTCTTTGTCTGCAAATGATGAAAAAGGATCAAAATGGACAACACTGCATCTGCTGCTTCACAACACCACACGACGAGTGGAAAGAGAAGAAACGGAGAGAAGAAGTAACAGGATGATGGCTCAGAGTCACAGGATGAACAATGGCTTGAGCCTCCTAATGGTTCGGGGGAATGGCACTGTGGCTATTTCTACAGGGAAATGCATCATCACTCCAGGACATGGGGGAAGGAAAAAAGAAATAGAAAGACAAAAAATGTGTGCCTGATATCTATTGAATGCATGATGGAATTAATGCGCGGAGTAACCTTTGGAACGTCACGCGTAACAAAAAGTGATGGTTTTCCCTCAGTTGACTGATTACAGTCTGATAAGCATGGAAAACACCACACCCACCATCGATTGGCAGCAAAACAGATCAATAAAGCACCACCAGCACACTTGCCAGATAGACTCGCACAGATCCAAACATAAAGGACACGGCACACTTTCAAACCAACCTATACTTTAAACATTAGCTGTAGCCTAGACAGCAGGCATATCTTCGTTGTGTTAATTAACAGAATTCAGGATCATGGTATTGATCGCACGCTTGCTGAGGAATTGTCAAGACATAGGATCAAACTCTTGAGACACAGGAACAGAGAGACTGAGAAGTAGACAGAGGGAAAGAGAAATATGGTGTGGGAGCAGGCTGCCTGAGTTTGAACAGTGGTAAGATTTTCTCATATCAAAGCTGTCCCCGATCAATTGTTAAAATGTGGACTTGAGGCATGAAGAAGCAGATAACAAAGTTTGGTGTGTCACATTGGCCATCTGAAGACAAGCCAAGAAATTCTGCAGCTATGTGCAATTGCATCAGTCACATCAGTTTGGTTTTATAAATAAGAACTGAGCAGGGTGGAAATGTCCTTAGAAATCTGGCAAACAACTCCACAACAAAGCAAGCAGTTCAGCTCAGCTCAGCTCAGTTCAGTTCAGTTCAGTTCAGTTCAGTTCAGTTCAGCTCAGCTCAGTTCAGCTCAGTTCAGCTCAGCTCAGTTTAGCTCAGTTCAGTTCAGTTCAGTTCAGTTCAGTTCAGATATCTACAGCACTCATTAGACCCTGCCTGCTGATCATTTAAAATATATAGAAAATGCAGTTCATTTCATTTCAGTTCAGTTCAGTTCAATTCAGTTCAGTTCAGTTCAGCTTTTTTCCGTTCAGTTCAGCTCAGTTCAGCTTTTTTCCATTCAGTTCAGTTCAGCTCAGCTCAGTTCAGTTCAGTTCAGTTCAGTTCAGTTCATCTCAGTTCAGTTCAGTTCAGTTCAGTTCAGTTCAGTTCAGTTCAGTTCAGTTCAGTTCAGTTCAGCTCAGTTCAGCTCAGTTCAGTTCAGTTCAGTTCAGCATTTAAGTAACAGGAAACACTGGACTTTGGGCATCAACAGGTTTTAGACCTGAGCTGTCAGAGAAGAAAAACCTGCAGGCTTAAAATCACAATACTTATTATAGCGGTTCAGTTAAACAGTGACACAAAATAGTGTAAATGTATTTCTTTATATAGAGCTGAGATATCAGCAAATATACAATAGGCATCTACAAGGCCTTTGTAAGAATTCTGTGTGAATGTTTGTGTAGCCTTGGGCTTTTAGGTTTAGGCGGACCTACATAATAGGTAGAACCTACTTCTTTTTCTTGTGCTGTGGTAATGCATAGTGTCTGTGAATAGTGTCATTTGCTATAGTCTAGGGCTACGCTGACGACTGAAGATTCGTAATGCCTTAACAACAATCAGTGAATGTAGCACACAAATGTCTCTTGCTGAGGATTATGAAACTGGGAAGTAAACAAAGTTAATTGAATTTAAGGTACATTTATCAACTCTCTTGTTCCATGACATGGTAAGAATGATAATACTATTAGCAAAAATACAATTTCACAGTGCTTTAAACACATAATTCAACAGACATGTGCCCTTATTTGAAATTCAGGTAAACGAATATTACATTTCTGTATTCGCAAATGAGTCTTTTCATAGACAATCTTGACTCCACACTTGGGAAGATAAAATCATGGATACATCCAGCAAAACAACCATGACAATTTATTTCTTGTGTTTCTCCATTTCATATCATCTAGTTTGAGTGTAGTATAAAATACTTTTCCCAGTCATTTTCTGTTATATTCAAGACTGAAGATAATATTCCTGTCAAGATATCTACAGCACACATTAGACCCTGTCTGCTGATCATTTAAAATATCTAGAAAATGCATGTGGATAATCCAGTGTATTAACCCATGGAAAAATATTAAAAGTACACAACAATACTGTAATACAAAAAGAAAAGCTTCCTTTTACAACTAGTTCCACAATGTTTACTTTGTAAACTGCAGAGCATGTATGGTACATTTTGTCATTACTGCATTGGCAAAGGATATGAGTGTTGAGTATTGCTTCCTTTTACAGTCCAATTTCAGCTTTTTCCCCAAGTAAGTTGGACTGTTTTACCCAGTACCTTTGCAGAACATAACAACAGTAAGTTACCAAGTAATTACAACTGTTACTAAATTAGTAAATACTTAGAAACAGCTGAATCACTTAAAAGGATCTCTGGTATTACTCATCCTCCTAGAAAGTACACAAATACATTTCAGCTAATGGTAATATGTACCTTCAATACCTACAATATAATTCCTGAAACTGATGGAATATAGAGAAGATCCTTCTAAGAGAGAGTAGCCTAATTCTGTATGCCATTAAACCCGGGCTGTTACTATCCTAAACATGTGGCAACTATAATCTACTTCAACTGATATTCAATTGATATGATGATAATAATAATAGTAATTCAGCTGTTTCTAAGCATTGCATTTAACCACTTAGTTACAGCTATATTACTTGGTAACTTACTATTATTATCTGGTCTATTGCTTCCAGTAAGAAGGGTTACCAAAATGTACATACATATAATGTACATACCTGGGTATAACAACACAATGTATACACAAAGTATAGATAGTTTTCTTTCATAAACCTTATACATACATTGTGTTGTTATAGCCTTGTTTGTACATTATGTATTCAGAGGAATACACAAGTTAACACACCAGCATAAAACCATTGTAAAGTAAACTGCAGCCAAATACTGTATACTGCAAGATATCCAGAATATAATACAGTATTGAATCAGTTAGGTGGAGCAACTTGGGATTGGGCTGTACTGACAAAGATATCAACCACCTTTGAAACTCGAGCACTTCTAAATACTTCAGACAGACAGTACAGTTGGAGTGGGACTGTATCTGTCGGGTCAAGGGGGAGCAGAAGTATTTCAGGTGAGGCTACAGAGCTATACGGGACACTCAGTCAAGCTCTAAATCCCTGGGAATTGGTGTAAGTCACCCAGTCCACCTCTAAAGCTTCGGCAGGAATGGGATTCTGAGGGCCGAGGCCAGTGGCTTCACCCCTGAGCCCCAGGAACAAAAGGTGGCCTGAAAAGAGTGGCGGCGAAATGGACCTCGGCTTGATTAAATGGTCACTGAGTCGGAAAGCAGCTCTGATGTGATCTGTGACCTCGTACTGCCCTGGAAAAAAAATCTTTTTTTAAAGAAATGATTAAATGAAAGCACCTTCAAAAGGAGCCTGGGGGGACTGCGGTGAAGCGGATGGACTGGTGGGCGAGCGCGAGGTCTCTGCTTAGCACAAACACTGAAGGAGGGGGAAATGGGTTTGAGAGAGACGTGGGAGTCGGCTCAGACCTAATAACCACCAACTCGCACAAGAGGTTATCGCCTGACTAAGAGAGGGAGAGAGAGCGAGAGAGAGACAGAGAGAGAGAGAAAGAGAGAAGGAGAGAGAGATAGAGGGTAAATCATCCGGTGCCAGCGGGGCAGTGAGGCTGTGTATTGGGTCTGTTAGCTAGTAGCCCAGGGCAGGACAGCAGACCTGAGAAGAAGAGTATGGTGGGAGGAATCTCAGGCGACTTTGATTCCTCACAGCCTTCTCTGCCTCCTCTCATAACATTTTGAGGGGAGGTTCAGAGGGCTTCTCAAGGGATTGAACATATCTGAAATTGAATAGAGGAGAAAGGACCCTTGAGAACTAGAGGGAAATCCTCAGAGGGAAACAGGGGAGGGGGGTCTTTTGAGAGCAGGTGCCATGCTAGATGGAAAGGCAGCAGCCAGCTTCGCCAGTGATGGTGAATCCTGCGATGGCTACTTCAGTTTGATTAGAGGCAGAGGAAGAGACATTTAGACTGCGCAGAGGAATGACCCCATTAACTCTGTCTTTACAGAACAGCGCAGATCCTGTTGGACTTCGGCCACTTCTCACATCAACTGAAGTTCAACCAGAGTCCACCGCACTTTCATCATCTAAAGTTTGATGATTAGCTACAGACTTACTGTAGGGCTGCTGTGATTTCTTAACCATACTGTCCTTTGTGTGAGTTACGCCACAATTCAGTTTTCGATCTGTAATTACTCTGAAATAAAGTAGAAAGCTGAGTGGGAAAGCCCTCGCTTGTCCGTTTGTTCACTGGCCACTCTGTCAGGCAACCTAACATGATTTAGAGGTACTACACTGTTGAAAAATGGCTGGTAAAATGATTAAAGTGGCAAGTGAATTTCAGGATTTACCAGTAGCCTGTAGACAGAGGATGTAGTTTCTTTCCCAGGTTAAAAACCTTTATAGCTTTTTATATGTGTGGACAGGAAATTTCTCTAGTCCAGTTGTGTATGTAAGTAAACTAAAGTTTGACAAAATTATTTCAATAAACTATACTTATAACAAAATTGTACTGACTTGTCACTTATATAACAGACTATGACAATACTGCAACAACCACCAAATATAATCAAATTTAAAAAAAGATTTAATTAGCCCATCATATTTTGATGTGTTCTACCTAAAGCATCAGACCCCCTCCCTCTCCGTACCTCTGCTTACCACCAACCGAGAGAGACGTGCAGGGGAGGCTTTCCAATAACTACAGTAATATTCATTTACTAATCTCACAGCGGTGGCAATCTCATTCAGTAAATGTCTTTATGGAGCTTAACGCGGTTCATATTTATATTGCAGTGGTGAGGAAAATGCGGAGACAGCCCATAAAAACACAATTTTAAAGTGTATCCTGTTCACAGCTGCCTGACAAACCCCTCTCTGTTATTCTGCTTAGACATAACATCAGAACCCAAGGCAGCAACTACCAAAACACATTTCTCTCTCTCTCTCTCTCTCTCACACACACACACACACACACACACACACACACACATAAACACACACACACTATAGCAACCAAACGTTTCCTCTTGGAGAGAGTACAAGTGGCAGGAATGGTCCATGATAACAGTTGTTTAAAGCCAAGTAAATTGTTCTGATGCATTGTTCTGTGGAGACCGTCACTTTCCCAAAGCCACATCATCCCAATCAGAGCCCGTCTAATCACACAGACATTTTTACAGCAATCAGACAGAGGAGAGGAGGGGGCTGGGACTTCAAAAAGAGAGCAGAGAGACTGCCGCCTCTGAACCAAAGATACTCAAATCATGTCTCTATAAAGCCTTGATTAAAACAAATTTACACAGTCAAACAGCCGCGCCACGACAAACCGCCAGCGCTTTGAGTGTGGTAAAAAACCATGCCGAGATGTCAGAGTGTTTTGTCTGCGGAGGATTACCCGGAGGAATTTTAGGCTCCCGCGGTAATCCATCCTTATCACTCGTCACGTTCAAAGAGGTAGAAATTGGAATGGACTCTGGGACGGAGTTGGGTAAGTGGAGAGCTTTATGACCAAGGAGAGGCGTGCCAGAGACAAAGTGAAACAAAGTGAACTTCAAGTGTCTCTCTCTCTCTCTCTCTCTCTCTCTCCCCGGCTGAGTGAGTTGTCTTCGCAGAGCTAGTACCTCTGAGGATATCTGTGCTGCTTTGTTGCAAATTAGGCTTCCTCTTTTGAGCTTTTATTCAAAGAGCTGTAACTGAGACACAGAAATTAGGGAAATATCAAAGTAATCACTGGAGCAATGGTGATTATTCCACGTTGGGAAAATATAATGAGAGACAAATAACAGAGACTTTGTTTACAGAGCAAGGCAGTGAGGAGTGAATCCTTTCTGTCTGTCTAACAGCTCCAGCCTGTCTATCTAAAGTCGGTAGTTTATCCACATCTCTGTCTACCTGATCTGGCATGGAGAACTATCACACCTACAGAGATAAACTGATTATGCAAACACTCACACACACACACACACACACACACACAGGTACACACATCATGTACATGCACAGATATGGAGATATGGACGGAAACACACACAGGATGGCTATGACACACACTATCTCGCACACGCTCAAAGTCCATCCAGCCTGAGCCTCGTGGAGGGGCTAGAGAGCGTGGAATGGGAGAACGGGTGTATGAGTATGATGTGCCGGTGGAGGGGAGAGAGGGATGAAAGCAGAGGAGGAGAAGAAGAAGGGGTGCGAGGAGGAAGGGAAGGTGACTTTCATGGAACAGCGGAGGGCTGACTCAAGCAGTCCTAGGCTTAGGAAGGCCACAGGAGTCTTGTGCTAACAGCTTCCATGTACAACTCCTTTAGCAGCACTTTCTGTCTGTCTCTCTGCCTGTTGGTCTGTCTGGAGCTTGTTCTGGGCCAGCTAGCAGCCAGATATCATTATCTCCTTGACTCAGGGCAGAGTAATCTGCCTGCCTGCTCCTGCTTTATTGAGTTGGATAAATATAATATGTGACTCACAGCCATTATCTACTACAGAACAGCCCTATTTATCCAGCAGGCAGAGGCCTTGGTGCAGTCAAACTGGCCTCTCTCTTTGATGGAACTAGGCTCAAGTGATGGAAGCCTTTGAACAGCCATTCATGGGATTTTCAAGTTACCACTCTACATTTGTGTAATTGACCAACAGTAGAGGAATTAAGTACATGAATAAATTCTTTAATGTAGACAAATTATGGGATTACAAAAAAAAAAGAGCTGTTAATGCAATGTAAAAGTTAATGCTAGGTCCTATTTGGACAATACTGGGGAAAATACAGTACATACATAGACAGCATAAATGATGCTTTGTATGATCATTACATGAAATATGATGTTACAGTCACAATATATTGCGTTGCCCGTACTTGAAAAAGCTGATGCAAACTCATGCCTCATTGTTTTTGAAGTAAAGTTTTTTTTTTTTTGAGAGCATACCTTTCCCAAATGTAGTGGTTTGCCTCCTGCCAAAACATTCAATCCTGAGAAGCCTGCAGGTTCAGGGAGGTACAGGGAGAGAGAAGGGGAGAGAGAGAGGGGGGGAGAGAGAGAGAGAGAGAGAGAGAGAGAGAGAGAGAGAGAGAGAGAGAGGAGGTGAGGGTAAGGCTATCCTCTCTTGTCTCTGTCTCTCTGAGGGGTTGACAGGTAGGGAAATAGATCAGTGGTCCATGACAGCTCAGTATGACCCCACACACACGCGGTATGCTGTCTGTAGAATGAACTCCCTGATGCAAGCCACAACCAGCCCATCCACAGCCCAGCTACTTAACTGCACTCCTCTGTTCCCCTCTGCCTCCTGATAGATGCACAGAGGTTTTTCCCCTGATGTCGACGCACCGTCCTTGACTGCTTCTAATGTTAATGAGAAGATATTACATGCCAAGTTATTTCAGCGGGTTAATCACCGGACGAAAACGGCGTTCGTGCGATAGATGTTTGTAAGCTCTGTGATGGACTGATGACTGATGCATGCTGGGATAGGCTCCAGCCCCGTGACCCCGAATTGGAATAAGACAATCAATAAAGAAATGAATGAATTAATACTAAAGATTGAGGGTATGGGTAGGATACTGGAGCCTGGGTGCTACAGTATGCTGGTCTCAGCTGCTGTGTAACTGCCAGTTCAGTAAAACAGGGATTAACCACAGGCCCTTCTCTCTTCTCTCCTCTCCCATCTTCTTTCTCCTCTCCTCTACTCTCGTCTCATATATCCTCACCTCTTCCGTGTCCTTGTCTTTCCTCCTTTCTCCTCTGCTATGCTCCTCACTCTCTCCTCCTCTGTTCTCATCTCCTCTTATCTGTCCTCTCCTCTTAGATCATACACAAAGTGACCTACAGTAGCCACCGCCAGGGACAAGCTGTGTCCAGAAAAAAAAACGGCACTTCCCCTTTTGCTTTATTAAATTAGGTTAAAAAAAAAGTGGGAAAAAAAAGATGTGTGATGTTAGATAAAGTTTTTGATTCTGTGAGATTTATCATCCATACACTATAGACACAGCATGCAGCTAATACAGAAGATGAGTCCTATAGTGTCTTTCACCAAGACAATAACAACCGCATGAAGACGCAGGCTAATTGACTCCTGTCGTCCACTCGCCTGAATTTGCAATTCTTAAGTTTCACCCAGCTGCTGGAGGTAGAAGTCAAATGAAAGAGAGAAAGAGGAGGAGAATGTGAAAAAAAAAAAAAAAAGACAGTCTCCTTTTTAAGTGTCCCCGCTGTCAATGCAATGCATTACGGGGATACAAAGCAAGCCATTACTGCTTAGCATTTGTTGAATCTTCGGGTGCCCAAATAGTGACAGGTCTATTTCTCTACCGTTAGAGAGAGAGGCAGGCACAGCAGAGGACACCTAATTACCCAGTATTGTGAGGCACAATAAAGCTCTCGATAAGCCTGGCAACAGAACAGAACAAGCGGAATGTGTGGAATGTGTGTGTGTGCGTGTGTGTGTACATTCATATGCATGTGTAGGCATTCCTGTATGTGTTTTTGTGTCTGTGTGTGTGACCTATGTGTATGTTTGTGTGTGCTCAAATGTGTGTTCCGTCACTTCTGAGTGTGTATCTTGCGTCTCAGTCTGTGTCCAGTGATATAGGGGCCTCTGTCTGTGTCTCTGCGTCTGTGTCTGCCTGTATGGAGCGGCAGCAGCAACAGACAGCAGTGAGAGTCAGTCCGATGACTAATGTCTTCATCGGTGAAAAATTAATGATTTTTCTGGCCAGGGTTAATGGACATGTCAACACACAGAAAATGAGTTGTTTAAGAGTAAATGACTGCAATCTATATTTAGTTAACGCTCTCACCATCCCGAGACCCAATACCAGACGCACAGACAGACGGACAGACAAACACACACATAACTGTCTCATCTTCACACACACTTAATTCACACACAATCATTTTGGATCCCCTCCTCTCAAAAAAAAAAGTCCATGGGAGATGCGTTGCTACAAAACTTTTTCAGTTTCCGTGGCAATAATTTTATTCATTTATGCATTTAATTTCACCTAATCCGCAGATAACCTTCTTTTGGGCTCAAACAAATACCATACATACACCACATCACGCAAGTGCATGCACACACACACACATATATGCACACACACACACACACACACACACACACACACACACAAACACAGAAGTCATTTTGAGAAGATGGAATTTTCTCAGTGTGAAATAATAGGCCTTAGTAGTAATCAGAGCGGGGGAGGAGGGGCATGGAGGGAGGGAGAGAGGAAGACGCTGAGAACGAAGGAGAAGATAGACCAATAAATTCTGACTCTGGTGAAGTTAGCCATAAAACACGTAGCGGTTTTATCCATTTGAGGGCATAGCTGTCTGTCTGAAAATAATGCAGAATTAATTAGTGGAGCGGTGGGAAAAGAACCTCACGACAGTCAGCCAACTGGGCTCATAAATCAAACAGTCTGGGGGAAAAACACAAAGCTAATGTCTGACAGTACGGTTACCGTATACTCCCTGAGAACAAGCCAAGCTGTAATTATCAGCACCGGGCCAAGATGAGTCAATGCAGTGTCATTTCCACCTGAGTCGAGACAGCGAGGGGTTAGTAAAAAAAAAAGAATGCAAAGACAGACATTGGTACAGTAGATCTGATATTTATATAATTTCATCACTTAAGAGACTAGTACATTGCAGCTCCCACTGTAGCTGCAAGCATGGAAGAGAGATTCAAACAGCAGCAGCTTTCAAGTTGCCACAGGGGGAGCTATTGATGTTTCAGTACTCACTCTACATCTCTAAGATGCTTGTGCGTGTGGATGTGTCTGCGGTAAATGTGTGTGTGTGTGTGTGTGTGAGAGAGAGAGAGAGAGAGAGAGAGAGAGCGAGAAAGAGAGTCTTGATCCTGAGCCAGAGAGGTTAGCCAGAGGTCATTTGGCAAAAACAGTAATGTGCCCTCTGTTTTTTACTGTGCCTCACAGGAGCATGACACTCAGCACACCCACATTAAGATGGAAGATCTTCAGCACATACAGTCAATAATCTAGTATATTTTACATCTCTGTAGAGATGAATATGGACTATATAAACCTAATCCAATTATACTGCTAAAACAGTGGTTCCCAATGTGGGGATTTCCATGGGTCTTTGAGGGGGTTCCAGGTCGTCCCCTGAAGGAATAGTTCAATTTCACTATTATTTCACTCACTAGAAGCTAACACAATGTGAGAATAAGCAAGGATGACTATTTTCATCACAGGTTTCACTGCCTCCTCCCCACCTACAGTATAGAGAATCATGCATTTATATACTAAAATCATAACTACAACATGTGCAACAAGTTTTTCATTAGCTGCGTTGATGTTTTTATATACACTTTCTTTCTTTTTTTCTTTCTGCCTCGTCATGTTTCTCTTGGTCTTATTTGCTTTCTTATCTTATTGTCATTGTCCATAGTATTGTCACCTATTGCATGCTTAACCACCTGGTGGGGATCCCTCTTTGAATTGGCCCGCCCAAGGTTTCTTCCATTTTTATCACATCTTATATCACATTCATAAGCAGTCCTAACAGCAAGCTCATTTTTATAACTCATTTAATAACTTTGCAAATCAGCAACGAAAACCAATCCTAGCTGACAAAACCAAACACAGATAAGGTTGCTATCATATGCACGTGCTTACCAGTTGATCATATGTTAACATTAAGCTAGAATCCCCAAAATGTATATATCCCAAAACACTTTCTATCTCAATGAACAATATTTACCTTGCTACAATAACCTTAACAATAATTTTAACTAACCTTAAAAAAACATATATCATGCAAGCTAATGTAGAATCAATTCACTTATCTTCTGAAAACAGTTCCATGACCAATTTAAACCACACAAAAAATTAAAATTGAAAAAGCATTCCAAACAACCACACTGAAAAATAGCCACAAAATAGTTAATTACTTTCAGTTCAACACAAACCCCTCGGAAACAGACATAAAAACGGCGACTCCTGGGCCAGACTGCAAAACCTATATCTAGAATCATCTCAGCTGGGACAAAATTAAATGGGGGTCCGTGATCTAATGTGTACCTATTTGGAGGTCCTTGATATGAAAAGGTTTGTGAGCAGCTGAACAGAACAGCTGTAGTGAAGCCATCAAACTTCAGGCAGACCTTGCTCATTCATATTAATTCTGAGATATTGCTACATTATGCCAGAACGATCCTGCGCTCCACAGTTTCACTCTGTTGTGTGTTATTCATATAGCACTTCGAAACAAATAAGAGTGAACAACAGATCTCTGTGCTTCTCTTTTCTTGTGAGTGTAGTCTTACGCCCTCCATCTCTGACTCCATCAGAATCTTCCTCCCTTCACACCCTTATACTGACTCACTGCCTGCTGTAATAAAGGCACTAGCTGCTGATGATGACTGACAGACAGCTAACACAACCACCTGTGTGTGTGTGTGTGTGTGTGTGTGTGTGTGTGTGTGTGTGTGTGTGTGTGTGTGTGTGTGTGTGTGTGTGTGTTTGTGTGATACCTGAGGGCACCAACAACAACCTGAGGTGCAGGTTGTGCTAGCCAGGCATCTGTTGTTAGTGGTGGAAGGTAAGTGAGTTTGACAGAGCTGAGATTGAACAGGAGGCATTCTGCCAGCTTGGTGAGGACCGAAACTTCAACCCCCACCAACACACACGCAAACACACACATGTGCACGCGCATACACACACACACACACGTACAATCACAGAGGATGTTCATACACATATAGTGAGTAGCCAGGACACACTCAAGACAAGGCATGCCCCCATGTGGCAGGAAAACTAAACTGGAATATACAGCTCTCTGTCTGTCGCTCTATCTGCTTTCATTTGCATCAGTGCATATGTGTACGTTTGAGTGTGTCTGTGTAGAGAGGGACAAAATGTACGTCTGCATATGTGTGTGTGTGTGTGTTTGAGTGAGCGTGTGTGTGCGTGCGTGTGTGTGTGTCTCTTCTGGCCTTTGTGTGTTTCCTCACGCCTGCCCAAGTCCATCAGGCAGGTCCGCTGAGACCGTCCACAACTTGCTGGCCTACAACGTCAGCCACAGCACTACACGCCACAAATAGGCTCCTCACACACACACTGACAGCCAGAAGAGAGTGTCTTACATAAGCAAAATGGTTCACCCACAGCATACATTCTCTGTTTAAAGATATAGCCTACATGAAAAAAATGGATGATGAATCCTTAATCAAGCTCCATGAATAGGGATTATTCACCTATGCAATCGTCTTGATCACCAGTTCCAATTAGTTTCACTATCAGTAACTGAATCTCTAAGCAGTCCAACATGAGCAGAGTGCTTAGATGTTGTTTAAGGCTGCTATGTAGTTAATCCTATCTATCACTTGCCTATTACTTATGGTTTACTTATTATTATTACGGGATGAATATAGTTTGCATGCCATAATGTGCTTTTTTGGCTAAAATAATAAAATGCTTGACTAACAAATCTATTTTTTTCAGTAATTCATAGAACATAGAAGATAATGACAGACTGGTGGTCATCTAGTAGTAGAAAGTGTGCAGTGTAGAGCTGCAGTGATGTGTTCCCTGTGTGGGGGCCACCGCTGCTATCTGCTGTGTGCCCACAGCTACAGTGTGTTCCCTGCTTTATCACTCTCATCTAAATGAACCACACTCACAGCTGGAGAAAGGTGACCCGACTGCTAATCAACCACCAGAGCCACAGTGCACCATGTGTGTGTGCGTGTGTGTGTGTGTGTGTGTGTGCCTGTATGTGTGTATTTGTACTGCAGGACAGTTACCCCACTCACGCAGATGCTCGTATGTTCTGCTGTATGCGAGTCCTTACAATCTGTCTCTGAGCTGATCTCAAAAATCCACTCTAAAAGGAGGGAAAATTCCACCGCTCACTTTTCTGCCAGTCCTCTTTTCTTTTTTTCCCCTGCCTCTCTCCAGCTGAGTATTAAATTCAGCAACTGAGAAGGTGACCTGCGTGCTCTGCCATAAAGAGCAGGGGAGCGGAGGAGAGGGAGGGAGGAGGTGGAGGAGAGGAGAGAAGGGGAGCCGAGTGGAGACTGCTGGATCAGCAGAATCTGAGCATTTAGAGACACACAGATGTGTATGTGTGCGCACCCTCTCTCTTTCTCTCTCGCTCGTTCGCACACACACACACACACACACACCCACACACGCCGCACCCTCCTCCTCAGTGGTGAGGCGTCTGGGGAGCCCAAGGGCGAGCGTTCAGCTGTCACCCCCCCCCCCCCCCCCCCCCCCCTTTCCTCTCTCTCGCCCAACAACCCCCACCCTCCCTCCATCCCCCCTTGTGAGCCGCACCCCAGAGCCACCGCACAGCAAGACACAGACCTGCTGCCAACTATCACTGCACCCACTGTAACACACACATACACATGTATATACACACACACACACACACGCACACGCACATCCCCCCCCCCGTCCCCCCATTTCACACAAAGCACTTTGATTCTAACACATAAATGTGCAAAAGCCCCCAGTCTCTCCCTCTCTCTCTGCCTCCACTCTGTCAAATCTCTGCCTTCACACTAAACAGCTCCGTGGGGATTGGCAGGCAGGCGGGCAGAAAGGAAATAAATATGTTTCCTGACGACGGCAGAGTTTTCTGACAGTACTCTGGCGCTGGGCTGGGCTGCTGTGCTCAGACGGAGGCAGAGGGGAGCATGAACTGTAAGTGGATGTGTGTTCTTACAATCTTCTGCTCAGGCTGCTCACTGACTATCCAGGCTGACAGGGCCTTTAATGTCTGTGCATCTATAAGAACTGTTTTTCCTGCTCCTGGAGGACAGTCCTCTGGCTACAGCCCGGCACTGATGAACTGATTCATTACCATTACAAATACAGCACCTTGAGGCAGTACAGACACCAATGGAACCAATGCATACATCAGGATTTAGGCCTTCAAAACACTCTGCTGTGGAGCGTAGGGATACTGTGGCATACTTAAAAACTAGGAAACTAGTAAAAAAAAGTCAATGAATGATAAGTACCCAGAGTAAAGTAATAATAAAATAATTCTGTCATTTTGTTTCAGGTATATTCAGGAAAACAATCACCAATATGAACAGAATTCAATTCTATTCCCAGAAATGCATTAATTTGTGTTTGTTTGCCCCTTAAAACACCCTATTTTCTTTAAATATGAATCACTTACTGTGATGGATTCTGAATTTAATTGAATTTACCTGATAAAGATTTATGTCGGCAAGGTGGGTAAAATAATACATAAACTAAAATGTGGGTAAATCAAGTGTAGGTAGGTTCACCCTCCACTACATCCCTGTGTATAATGTCACTGCAAAATAAATGACAGTAAGATAGTTCTACAGTGTTGCGGATGTCTTGGAGTAGCAGTCTGTTCTTGTTGTGGCGGGACTGTAGAGATGAGGGGTTTGGCTGAGTCTGCGGATTTCTCCTACCAGGATGACTCACTGAGTCAGAAGGAGATGGGGAGATGGGCAGAGAGATGGAAAGAGGGGAGGAGACGGACAGATGGGTTACGGAACATTCGGGACAAGGCGGCCATATCAAGGTTGGTGTGTGTGTGTGTGTGTGTGTGTGTGTGTGTGTGTGTCATACAGGAAGGAAGCCCAAACAGCCAGAGCAGTTTGCCCCTCTAATCAGATCACTGAGAGAGAGAGAGAGAGAAAGAGAGCGAGGGAGACAGAGAGAGAGAGGGAGAGATGGGAGGAAGAGAGAGACAAAGAGAGAGAGCCCTCTGAGGAACAGATGTAATTTCAGAGCACCAAAAAAACAGCTTAAAATGCTCCTGATCACATTAGCTAGCCATCACAAAATAGGATTTCTGCACTGCCACAGCAGTGAATGCCCATTACAAATTACTTAGGCACTGCAGACCCGTAACTCAATAGGCAAGGGAAGGCGGGGAGGGTGAGGAGGGCGAGGAGAGAGGCAGAGATGGGGTGGATCGATATTTATCAGTAATAATTATATCCTTCCTCCCACCTCCCCACATCCCCCCTCTGCTCCCCATCCTCCACCCTTCCCCTTAGTAAAGCACATATCTTACATTAATCATTGGGAGATTTCTCTGCTCGATAAGATAATTAACATTATGAGGGGGAGGAAGCCCTGATGATGAGAGGCAGTGGTCCAGCACTAAGGCTGCCAGGATCGTCCCAGGCTGGAAAGTGCTGAAGGCAGCAGACGCAGGTGGACAGGGCAGGTATACAGTACGCTGACTGTCTGTGAGTTAGCAACCTACTGAATTAAAAGGCCACTGTCCAGGGAAAAGGGAGAGAGAGGGAGAGAAAATCACTGAGTAAAGGAAGAAAAGAAAATAAAACAACACACTGTTTCTCTCTCTGCTGTATGCCATCCATCAAAGGCAAATAAAAGCCCAGAGAAATTCATCATAGCAGTCTATTTGGACCGTAGAAATCAACATTATGTAAAGCGGCTGGAAGCACAGCGGGAAGAAGGATGGAATGGAAAACAAATAAATCAACAGGGAGGAAAACAACACTGTTTGTCCTTTATCTGTACCTTTGTGGCCTCTACCTTGTTGTTGATATTTTTATTGTTACTGTGGTTGTTGTTTGTGACTAGCTTCAGATGGGGGTTTCACTGCAATCAGCCCATCATGCTTAGGACAGATAATTAGATTGCAGGATATTAAAAGTCAAGAGTATTGTATGCCAAGATCAAGACCAAGGTGCTGCAGGACTGAGGCACTAGAGGACCGCAGTACTGTGCTGAAAAGCCAGTGATAGCATATTGGAGCTTATACAATAGGCAGTTTAAGCCCCGTTCCAACTGTGCTGCCGCTAGCTGCACTTACCTGGTGGTATCCGGGGGGCTAGTTAGTGATCTTTTTTGTCTTCTTGTGCTTTTGATTCCTACAGTATGTATGTACTTTGGTGCTGCCAGGTGTATTTGGTTGAGCCTTATATCTACTGCATCATCATTGCACCCCAAATCACAGTAAACAACAACCTCTATGGTTTTATTGCTGTAGTCATCCAGGATACACTCAATTGTAGCTGCACTGTAGTATATTATGCAGCCAAGGGTTGGCACAAACAGGAAAGGGTTGAGAAAAACAGAAAAAAAGCAGAGTGGGATAATTCACAAATGCTGACTGTAAAAGGGGTTAGATTAGAAGGAATAAATTAGCATTAGGTGTTGTAGGAGCGTCAATCATAGCCAATCAAATCAGCTCCTCTCATTCCCTTTAAGAGCTGTGCTCTCCCTGCCATGGTGCACTGACAATTTTGTAATAGATGAGGAGTCCAGACCGGCTGCACCAAAAAAGCTTCTCTGGGAGGTGCAGAGTCGCGAGGCGCAAAAATATGGTGCCGCAAATATGCCGCCATGGGCAGATGATGTCCCTTTGTAAGTTGAATTCATGTGTCTGTCATCCGTGCGTAATGATGTGCATCAACAGTTTTAGGTTGGAAGACAATGATTCGCACAGTGACCACAGGTGCAGATACAACTAACTTTGAAGTTAGCTAGCAACCGAGCTCACCATTTCGACCAACAGCTGACTCAAGAGCAAATATTCTCTGTGCTCCCAAGTGCTACAGGTATGTAAGAGAAAATTCCATATAGTTCCAAAATCGCTGAACTTATCCTTTAATGTGTTGAATCCCAAAGCATTTGGCGATAAATTGGAACGGCTGATGTCAATTTGCACTACTTGCCTGTCTAATCCAAAGAGGTCTGATGATCACATCGCTTCCTACATACACAGTGTAGCACCCTCCCTCCACTAAGAGTTGGTAGTGCGGCATATAGTTACAATATTAACATGAAGTTTTTGTTTTTGTTTTTTTTTGCAAGAAGAGCTGAAGAACCAGTCAAGAACCTCCAAAGAACCATGTTGAGACATTGATGGTTCTTTGTGTAATGGTGGTTCTATATAGCACCACTATCTGCTTCAAAGAACCATTTTTTCTGTGTGTAGCAAAGAGCTGGGATACCAGAGCTGCAGTGGGTGTGTGTGTGTGTGTGTGTGTGTGTGTGTGTGTGTGTGTGTGTGTGCATACTGCCAGTATTTGCTAGTTCATTAGCTGAGGCAGTCTAAAGAGGCAGCTCTATAGACTAAGCTGACAAGAGAATAAAGGAATATCCACCTGGAGTCAGACGAACAGCCTGAGATCCTCCATTTGTCACAGAGAGAGAAGGGGGGTTTAGACAAAGAGAAGGAGAAAGAGAAAGAATCTGCCAAACTCCAAACTGCACCAAAAGCCTGACAGTGGCCTCTGTTCACCAGCCCCCACCACCATCCACCCCACCCACACACGCACACACACACACACCCCATCCCTCTCCCACACCACCACAAAAAGAGCATCCCTGCAACATTAACAGTGAACTTATTAGAGGTTAATTAGGAGAAGTGGTTTGGAACTAACTTCCTGGTGTTAAGCACTCCGGAGCACCGAGTGTCTGCTGAATGGCCCTGAGGTTGGAATTTAAATCTTATTGAAGCCAAAACTGCCCCTCAGAGTTTTTCAGAGCTACTTTAATGACATGCGCGTACACGAGTAAGGACGTGTGACTGGGAGGTCGCCGGTTCAAATGCTGCAAACCGGCCATGAAAATCTAGCTGGGGAATGAATAATGCTGTACTTTCCCTTAACAACTACTGTCAAGGTGCCCTTGAGCAAGGCTTTGTCCCAGCTGTCTGGATGTGTGAGGGGATAATCTCTATGAGAGGACAGTAGTGCAGAGGAGAGGAGAGGAGAGGAGCGGAGAGGAGAGGAGAGGAGGAGGAGATGAGAGGAGAGGAGAGGAGAGGAGAAATAAGAAAGAAAGATGAGGGCAAGTGGGAGGAGGAATAGGAAGAGGAAAGATGAGAAAAATAAAGTGATGGAGTGGTGAGGAAGAAGTGGGGAAGGTAAGGTGGATGTGAAGCAGGATGACAGACAGGGAGGAGCAGGACCATATTTTGGGAGAAAAGTGAGCTCTGAGGGGCCCTTCGCTGGTTTAACTCCTCTCCTCTTAACAACCCCCTAAAGGCCGACTGGTCAGATAAGCAGCTAGTCGCCTCCACAGGGCACGGCTCGGCCCGGAAGGCCACCGTTATGACTGACAGCACACAGACAGAGTCCTGCATTGATCTTCAAGTCAGATGTGGAACTTGGGCTCTCAAGGCTAATGGTAGTGACAGGAAAGCCATCCATTATATATGATCGCTCCCTGTGGAGGCTTAGCCTTCACAGAGTTCTGATGATAAAAGAGAACATTGGCTAGCAGCACTACTAATTGTTCTGTTTGATGTCAATGCAGACAGAGAATAGAGAAAGGAACACTGTGGTGGTAAAGCACTTATAGGAATGACAACGTTTAGAGGGCATGACCTTTCTTGGGATAAGCAATAAATCATAGACGTTCTTTTCACTAATAAGCATTCCATGACACACGCACACACACACACAAACACACAAACACACACACACACACACACACACACAGTGACGCACACGGGGAGACTCGCACAAGGAGGTGTATCCAATAGGTTCATTAGTCAGTGTGTTGTGTGGTAATAGCGTGGGACAGGTGATGGAGCAGGGTGTGATGATGCATCAACAACATCAGCCCTGGGTGGCGCCGCCTGCAGAGGTAGCAGATGGCACACATGACTGGAGAGCAGCCATACACTCACACAAACACACACACACACATACACATATACACACACATATGCACAAATACACACGCATATTTTGAATTCACAGTAAATAAACCGTGCACGCGCACACAAATTGACATGCAGGCACGGATTCATGCACACACACACACACACACACACACACACACACAGATACACACACACGCACTCATAGAGTACACAGTAAACACCCTGTATACACTCATAATTACAAAAAGTTTACTTTCTTCCAGAAGCTCTGCTGCAATAGTTATGCAGCAACATGTGTTCTGTGTGCATTTATTTGTCCTTGTAAAAGAAGTGGGTGGTAGTGGGTTTCCTCAGCAGACATCCCCCCACCAACCCCACCCCCACCCCCCATATACTCTATCTTAGTCTTACTCTATCTTAGGATCTTCCTGATAGCGCCCTCTCCAGCCAAGTAACAGACTTACTATCACACTTAAATTGTACTCCCAGGCAGAATCAGAATCTCGTAAGGTGTCAAAGTTGAGAAAGTTAAAAAAGGCCACTGTGTCATTTCAGACACGTCAATAATATGTCACCATACATCTTCCATTAGATAAGATATCAATACTCTTGTTCAAATGCACCACCATACCTAGAGAGAAAAACGATAGTAAAATCCAATATGGTCTATGTTTTGCACAAAGAATCAAGCGTAATTGCTGAAAATCTCAATCAATTCTCCCAGCCTGCCGCTCTTTCACTCCTGCTGGCTAAATGCTATCTTCAGCCATTCTTCCTCAGAACTAGTAATTTCATGTAATCACCGAAGTGATCAGAAGAAGGTCTGCCGGTGCTCAGTCAAATATCAGCCACCTCAATCACAGCAGCCACATTGCCTCTGGGAGAGCAGGAAAGGTGTGTCTGGGGGCTGGACGTGACATTTGGTTGGCTGAAATTAGCATAATCACTGTGATGGGGAGCGAATCACGGCAATCGCTGTAACAATACGACTGATTAATGCTGTGGGAAAAACTCGTTATAATCAAGTTTCAGAGAGGTACTGTACTCTCTGTCTGACTCGCTTTTCCTCTCTCCCTCTATCTTTCACACACACATACACACACACACATACATACACACACACACACATACACACACACACACACACGCACACACAAACCATTCTTCTTTTGTACCCCAACTGTAGAGTAGGTCTTGGATAATCATGTGTTCCACTGCAATATACTGTAGGCTCGCCTAACACAATCCACAACTACTACTGTAGAGCAAGTCAAAGCTAGCTTAGACCCATTTATGTATTGATTACATCTACACTGATCCACAATTAAGCAGATTCAATCGAAAGGTAATTACACATTCATACTGCATGCTAAAAGCAACATTTCAGGAACAACCAGCCACTGCCCCTCAGCAACCAAGGCAACCAAACCCAGATCAAAGATTGGTTTAGCCAAACCTACGATGGGGAAGAATACAGTGAAGCCATGACCTTTTAACCATAGTCATAATGATATAATGACCTTGACATCTCCGAGTGTCTGATCGAAGTCATGAGTAGCTCATCAGTAATGTATACTGCAGCAACTGGAGCTCAACCAACCACAGCGGAGGAGAGAGAGAGAGAGAGCGAGAGAGAGAGAGGCAGTCAGCACCCGCGCAGAGCAGACCGCTTCATTTCTCCAGCACCTTCCCTTTGTTGTAAATAAAACATTATTTCAGATGTTCAATTAAGATAAGTACCCTTAATTTAAGACCTCAGTCAATGTGCTGCCATCATTATTCAGCCCACAGAGCGCCTGGGCCTCGGCTCCAGCTCCGGCCTAGCACACAATCACTCAGGGGCCTCGGCAAGCAGGGGAAATTGCAGTCAATTTCTGGAGGACTCATTTGCTTAACAGGGGGGGAAATCAGAGGAGCTGGGGCAGAGCAATGGGGTATGGTGAGAGGAGAGGAGAGGAGAGGAGAGAAGAGAAGAGAAGAGAAGAGAAGAGAAGAGAAGAGAAGAGAAGAGAAGAGAAGAGAAGAGAAGAGAAGAGAAGAGAAGAGGGGGGGCGGGAGGAGGAAATGAGGGGAAAAAGAGCAGAAGAGGGAGTGGCTCTGTGGGTGCTAAAGAAGAAATATTTTAAGTATGCAGATATTCCCAAAGTCTCTTTTCAGACTGGAAGCTTCTACAGTGAGCGTTCTGTGCAATCGCCAAAATCCAACCCCTGAACGACTTCCTGGACGCAGATAGATCAAGTCCTTGACAGGGTAAAATGCTTCTGAGCTCTCATCTGATTGCGGGAGGACTTTGTGTTTGTACTTCGTTACAGCGCGCCGATACAAGATTAGATAAACACTGGCCTATCTGTACCCTGCATCTGTTTGGCTCTGCAAAGTGCACTTTCCAATTCCACTGATGACCTTCGCAGAGGGCTGGTTGGCAGACGCTGGAGCTGCTCGGGAGGAAGTGAGGTGGAGGACACACATACAGACGCACACACGCAGATAGACACACATAAACACATATATAAATGCAGACGTGCACACACACACACACACACACAGCCCTCCACTGACAAACATTATCACCTATAAAGACCTCAGATCCCATATAACAAATTCCTGTATACAAGGATGGCCTTGCAAGAGAAAATTTGCCTCTTCAAATGAAAAGGGTGTGAATGAAAAAAAAAGACAACAGATAGTGTTCTGGAATATACAGAAAATAAATAGATAATGGCAAACAGCACAACAAAATAAGAAAGGGCAGGCCAGCAAAAAAGAAAATCGGAAGAGTATACTGGGGCAGACTGCTCTGTTACTGTGCTTCATTAGATAAATGTAGAAATGAGAGTGTCTGTTTCTCATTGA
Organism: Centroberyx gerrardi; assembly: GCF_048128805.1. Classification (NCBI taxonomy): domain Eukaryota; kingdom Metazoa; phylum Chordata; class Actinopteri; order Beryciformes; family Berycidae; genus Centroberyx; species Centroberyx gerrardi. The sequence continues at coordinate 10,756,443 of NC_136005.1, forward strand.
GATGCAAGATCCAGCAGTTTAATATCTCCCTGAAGGGTAACAGTGAGCTCTTGTACCTCCGGAGGCTGAACTAAAGTGAATGCTCTAAGGGGCTGTAGTGGATCTAAGAGCCATGGTCACCGGAACCAAAGTGTCCTAAATATAGCTTTGCTCCGCTCCACTCCGCCTGGCTCTGCTCCATCATATTAGTCTAGCATCAGAGATATAAGGGCTGGCGGTCGCCTATTCTCCTGCCACCAGACACACACACAGATAGACGACCTTGAGCAGTAAACCTGCAGCAGAACGAGGGGTTGGGTTGCCTCTTTGTTGGCTTGACTGTGACTGCGCGTCCGTATGTTTAACGTATAATATGTTCATCTTGTTTATAAAGTGGATTCTGTGAAAAGAGTGTCCTCCATACAGTTGGACAAATTATACCAGGTAAAATTCACAGCAAGCTCGCACATGAGAGCGCACTGTAGCATTGCAAGAGATAGAGAAACTTGCAAGACCTAGCACATCTATTCCCAGCTAGAGCTTCTCACCTTCTCTGCTCTAGCTAGTGTTAATTAGCAATCTCGTTAGCGAGAAGTCATGTGAGTGCACTTAGCGCATTTATCTTCCACTAGTTCTCATTTTTGTCGAGGAGGATGGGAGGAAGAGAGTGGGTGGGGGTGGGGGAGAAAAACAGAAATGAAAACAATCTCCCAAATGTTTTAAACTCACAGAGAAGGAAAGTAATTAACTTGGGGCCATGCTTGTGAAATCCATTTGGGTGCCCATCCAGCACCGATTATTTTTATTTAATATGGGATGAAATTTGGAAGGAACCTGCGTGAGGTCTCTCAACGGCATTAGACGTCAAACACTGGCTCTGTTTACCATGCTTAGAAAGGGACTCCTTCAAACTGTTGAAATAAAACAACAGCAACGAGTGAAAAACACAAACAGGTTAGGGCTGCCTTGGAAAACAATGGTACGCTCTCTGCTCATTGGATGGACATGAGAGGTTGGAGGACAGGGTATGCGTGTGCGTGTGTGTGTGTGTGCATATGTTTCTCTGTGTGTGTAGATGTGGTGCATGTGAGTGTGTGAGAGAGAGACAGACAGAGAGAGAGAGAGAGAGAGAGATAGAGAGAGAGAGAGAGAGAGAGAGAGAGAGAGAGAGAGAGAGAGAGAGAGAGAGAGGGCATTGACAGTGATAGAGGCTGCCCTGGCCTCTCCCCTGGTCTCCTGAGTGGCAGGGTCTGTGCCAGCCTGTCAGCCTGTCTGTCATCACCACGCTTAGTATTCTCCTTAAGACCATCCGCCTGCTCATTATACACAAGCTCTTGTTCTGGACTGACATGTTTTCTTTACATCGATATTTTCATTGCAGCTCAAATGTCCCCTTTTCCCCCTAAGAACAGGAGGGCCTGCCCATGAGGCATACTTTGAGATGGAATAATATTTCATAAGAAACTTTCTTCATCCTTGGTGATGGCGTGATATGATATGGAGAAAGAAAACAAATGACCACAGTGGGTTTTAACACGGTGACAGAATAAGGCTGATATAGTAACGTCGCTCTACCTGCTGGCCTGGGCCATTCTTCTCATATCTCAATTGCTCTCGCAACCAACTTTAATTTCCTCTAAAAGACGACATTATCAGAAGCCAAGGTTAAAGGAACGAGCCAATTCAATAACCATTTTAGCTGTGCTATCTTACTGGCTGGGGGATGAAGCAGCCAGCCAAAACAAGATCTAGAAAAAAGTGCTATTAGTTCTGCAGTGTCATTGTGTCTTTGCTGAGGTGTGGGACTAAGAGAGATGAATTGCCAATAGAAAAAAACAACACAACTAGCAATAGGCCATATACTGTAGGGTTACTGGTGAAAAGATAAAATGATAAATGAAGATAAACTCGGAGCACATTATATTCTCAAGAAACGCAGTGACTTTCTGCGGGCTTGTATGAATGCTTGGGCCAAATAATAGCAAAATGGTAGAAGAATGCAGTTCTGTCAAAAAGGCCATGTTACGAAAACCTGTTTTATCCTCAACTCACAATGCTGTTCATAGTTCAATAGATTTAGACAGATAGTCCAATGGAATTCCAGCATGTGCCAAAGGGTCACCGACCCAAGACACATATTATCTTTTTAAGCCTACTGTATCTACCTGGATTGCCCAACCCTATTATACAAAAGCCCTTTCTCAGAAGAGTAGCCTGAGCAGAAATTCTTCGGCTGTAATTGGGTGTGCACACTGTTTTCTGTAATAATACGTTGTTAGGTGGGAATATTCCCGCAGAGCATTGTCAAGTGCTTTCATGAATCCTATTCCATGTTATCTGTCACCTTTTCAAAGAGAGGAGGGCTGTCAGTGGTGCGAAAGACCCCCATGCTCACTGTGTCACTCTCATTATAAGCCTAAAAAACAAGGCAGATATTCAATTTAGATAAGTCCCCAGACCACGCTTGCCTCGCCTACATGAGACAATGCTCTATTTCCCTCGACCATGCTCCACAGAACATGGATGCCGCATTGTCACTCACTCTGACGGGGCTAAGCAGAGGAAATTTCCAATTATGGATCGAAAGGATAGTGAGGAGAAAAGCGATAGAGAAAAGGAGTGAGAAAAAAGAGCGAAAGAGGTACGACATTAAAAAGGAGTCCCTCCTTTGTCAGGTCGCCGTGTAGTTTTTATATTTATCTCAACTTTGACAGAAAAGTTTATTTCCTCAGAGTGTTGGGCTACTCACAGCGGCAAAGGAGAGAGTGAGTGAGAGAGAGAGAGAGAGAGAGAGAGGGAAATGAGAGTGCAAAAGATGAGAGGCATCGACAGCCAGAAAGAGAGAGGGATGCACCATGGAGAGTCCTGCCTGCTTCCTCGATTTCTCCCATTAACAACAATAATAATTAGGCAGGAGGAGAGACCCTGACTGCTTGTGTACTAAAGATTCAGCGTCAGGACAGTAGCTGGCATCGCAGCTAATGAAGAAACAATCGCCCATCATTACCCTGCTCAACTTCACTTGCTTGTCATCCTAGGCAACACATCATGCTGATAAAAGCTGAACTTAAAAATAGCAAACTGTCACATACATGTACATTCAGTGTAATTAAAAACAGCTAGTGGATCTATATGTCCTTTCTTTATCATTCTATTTTGGTGACTGTTCTGTTGTGTAGGATACAGTGATTTAATGCATGACATTTTGTATAAGCTCATCTATTTAAACAGCAATCTCCAGTGCTATAAAAACACATAGCCATGATTTCATCCCTGCAAATAGATAGGATATAGGATACTGTAACAACGTCTTTGTGGTTTATAAAACATTCTGCAAAACCGTAGACCATCTATCTGAATTTGTCTCCTTTGATAACAGCCTGTCCTGCAATCGTGTACACACACACACACACACACACACACACACACACAAACCTTCCCCTTCCCAAAACAAGCTGTTCGGCTCGCAGTAATGAAAGGGGAGTCAACTGCCTTCAGGTGCCGCTGTGCTGATGTGTGTTGGCAGGCGCTGCCTTCACCAGTGTAGGAAAACACAGAGAAATCTGCTCTGCTGTCCTGCCTCTCTCAACCATGGAGGACAGCAGAGGCTGACTGACAGGACTTGGAGCAGCATCAGGGATCCACAGCCAAGACCCAGGCCACAGCAGCCTGCCTGCTCTCTGAGAGGAGAGCGGTGGCTCTTCACACTCCACCAGGCCCAGATGAGCCACTGGATCTGTCAGCACCAGATGCACAGCTTGTGTGTGTGTGTGCAAGTCACCCTAAGTACTATAGTCCCTTCACTCAAACTGTCCGTACTGATGGCAATGTAGTGACCGCAGCACTTTGAAAGTGCTATTTTGTCATGAACTCCTGAAGGTGTTTATCGCCTACATCGATGTAAAACCATGTGCTGTGCTTTAATTCATGGCATTTTCCCCATGTTTATTTGATGTACAGTTACACTACACAGCACAGCATATTCTCCAATCTCTCCACATAAATAGAGAGGCCATGTGGAAAGGTGTTAGGAGCAGATCATATTACTCACTGACTCCTTTGGGTGCCTCATAGCACTGGAATGGCCATGAATATTTCCTCAACCTAATGGAGGTGCCAGCATTAATATTCATTAAGTGCACTGTGATTTACAATGGGAAAAACCATCACAATATTCAGCAGGGGGTGCCCACCGTTCCCCTGGTAGACAGGCTCAGGCCTGTTTTCCAGGACCTTGGACAGTTCAAAGGGCACATTCAGACCAGTTCCATACCTGAAAGTTAAAAACACCACATCTACTGTCCAGAGTCAGCATACATTAAGCAGCTTTTCCTCCCTGCTGTTATAAACCCCATTCTCATGAATAGACCCTCGTTATGCAAGGTTCATATAGCTCACTGACACAGGAGGGAGTTTTGAATATAGGGCACTAAACCGACGTGGAGATTTCAGCGGCTCACAAGGGACCCTTCATCAATATTCATGGAGGATTCCTGGGCTTCCCTACTGTATGGCGAAGCCTGTGTTAATATTCATAAGGCTGGGACTGTGATCTGCCGTGGGTGTTGAGAGCAGCACAGGGAAGCCCTTGTCATTCTACAGCGACAGAGAGGGAGACGCTGTAGTTTTCAGGACCAGGGACAGCTCCATCTGGTTCAGCGTGTGATTGTGGGCCTAAGAGGAATATAAACACGCGCACAGCAATCTGACCACACTCAAATAACAGAACATAACATTGCAAATAGCCTGGCCCGCATAATCCACCACTTATCGAACATGAATAGTCAAAATGGGGGAAAGAGAGAGAGAGAGAGAGACAGACAGACAGAAGCAAAGAGACAGAGAGATAAAGAGGGAGAGGTAAAAGAGGCAGAGAGGGAGGTGGGTTAATGGGTGGGAGGTTTAGCCTACACCTGTTAACCCCAGTGAGAGGGCCACTTCATCACAGGCACCTGGCAGCTCTGGTTTAGCCTGTGATTGGATGAGGTCTGCAGGGTTGATGGATGTCACTTGCCAAGGGAAACTAGGACCTCCACCTCCACATTGCTATGACCTCTAGCACATTAGCACCACACCCTCCACCTCCACAGCCAAAACACCATCATCCAGTCAACACTATGACAGCAATCTCCATGCCAACAATAATAACACCAACAAACTGCAAATACAATGAATACTAGTACAACTATAATGATAATGGCAAGCCCCAAACTACTACTAGCTGTAACAGAAGTAGTAAAATCAGCAGCAGCAACAGAGGCTCAGTAGAGGGCAGATATCCCAGCACATAGAGCACAGCAATGCACGGCTAGCTTTATCAGGACGTTAACAGAGCAGAGTCTAGCAAGCAAGACAACAATATCAAGTCAGCTAACAAGTGGGCCATCCAGACAGATAACAAGCCAGACAGAAAGGAAGAGAGAGCGGGGCATATACTGCAGAGGGAGCCAATCAAGCCTGAAGCCTGGAGCAGCTTCCCTCTGTAAACACCGTGACCTTTCAACTTGACCAGGGCCAACTGTCAAAATCAAGTATCACAAGGCTAAATAGCAGGGTCATACAGTGCCATCATTTTAGTAGCATGTGCTCCTAAAAGTAGTCATCCTAGAAAATTAAAAAAGGAGCACATGTGGACCTTGAGATTTATTTTCAAAAATCATGCCGCTAAATTTATTTTTCACCTTGGTATGACTTTACATTAAAAATAGTTACAATATGCTGTAACTACTCATGGTGCAACCCAATTAAGGAAGCGGTTACAAACTAACTAGTAATTACTACACCTCTAGAAAGGACTTTACGCCTTGACTTAGGAGCAAACTTAAAAGCATAGCTGGCTGCACCCTGTTCCTGTCTGAACTGACTTGGTTCAGTTACTTTGCTGCAAAGAGCCAATTCAGGCCTGGTGCTGCAACTCTCCCCTCACCTGCTAGTAAACACACACACACACACACACATGCGCACACACACACACACACACACAAACAAGACATCCCAACGACCCCACCCCCACTCACATACACACACATGCATATGTACACACCCAGAGACAGGCTGTTCCCCTCTGAGTGAGTGCAGCAGAGCGCGAGCTGCTTAATAACTGGCAATGATGGGCTGCTCGGTCCCAGTCGGAGACCAACCTGAAGCGCTCTGCCCAGGATGTCAACTCCACTCACGTCAATTACCACTGACTGCTAGCCTGCCTGCACCACAGCACTGACTGACAACTAGATAGCACTCTGACTAGCGTGGGCTACAGTGACTTTGAATTTGGGATTGCGGTCGTCACAATGTCAAACAGCTGCTCCCACAATGTCAAGTAGCCACTCAGCTCCAGAGGCCATTCTCCAGGATAAGGTGTAAGGGGAATAAAGGATGTGAGGTTACAGGGGGAGGCAGGAGCTAGACTGTGGTCTAATCAAGGAACATGGGGAGAGGAGAGGAGAGGAGAGGAGAGGAGAGGAGAGGAGAGGAGAGGAGAGGAGAGAAGAGAAGAGAAGAGAAGAGAAGAGGAGAGGAGAGGAGAGGAGAGAAGAGGAGTCTGACGGTCCTCCAGTCAGGCTAACCAACACATAGCCTTCTGTCTGTCTCAGTGTAGCAGGGAAAGGACAGCTGTCACAATCTATAGAGAAGAGAAAGGACAGATTGAAGCCAAGGCATTGTAGTGGAGAGGAGTAAAAGACGAGAGAGGGAGAAAGAGAGAGAGAGAGAGAGAGAGAGAGAGAGAGAGAGAGAGAGAGAAGAGAGAGAGAGTGGTTTGTGTATTCAAACCACTCTGGAGTCATGAACATGCTGGAGAAATTAAATGTCTGACAAAATTAAAATTCTGGACCAATCATCATTCAAAATATTTATTGCACATGCACAGACCTTCTGAAATGTTCAGCATAGTTTAATTTGCAGGTTAAATACTATTAGCCGCGCGTATCAACAAGGCAATTCCAACAATTATGGCACAAATCAATAGAATATTATTTTTACAGTGCTATATTTTATTCTCTTATTAGACCTGTTCGACGTAAGGCCGAGGTTTGGATAAATGAAGTTCTACTGTTGTGAGCTTATGAAAGAGATTCCTCAGGGCTGGTGAATAATGATTAGAAACCTCAGGCCTTGGTCTGTATGTTCTGCTGCTATTGTTCTTGCAGCCCCTCAATAAGGCCGTTCAGTTCAGCAGGGACTTCCACAGGGTCCATGTTGATCACATCTGGCCCTGCTCTGGCACAGGCCTTTTATGATAGAGAGCAGGAGGGTCTCCCATCTCTCCAGTCTCTAATACACAAGACCTGCTCCTTTTGAAATTGACTGTGACCTCTGCCACACTTGCAATGGACTAGTGCTCTCCACTGTATGGGATTTCTGATCCTCTCTCCGCCTTTCTCTCTGCTCTCTTATCAGCCACGCTCTATTTTTCTGCCGGGATATTAAAGTGTGCACAGTGACATCGGCACACTCATGCACGCACGGACGCACGTGCACACACACACACACACACACACACACACCGATGCCAACGGACACACATACATTTATGTACACTCTAACACACACATACCCCTACACACACGCACTGTCCTCAGAGGTTGTACAAAAATGAGACGAGCTTCTGGAGGGATGTCACCACTTAATAACTTCCTTATTGCTATTCTGTTTGTTCTCCTCATCAGCAAAATCATGTAATCTTCTACTGAGCTCTACTGTCGTCAAGTGAGCCAGGCGAGTAAATTGAACTTTCAGACTGTAGAATCACATATGGTGGTTTAGGCTGCTCGGCAAGAAAAATCTCTCTCACTTTGTCTGATATAGTTCACTCACACATGAATACACACATTCAGATCGTGATTTATTACACTGCACACACATACGCCCACACGCGACAGCTCGCATTTGCGCATATGGATTCATGCCTTGCACACTCATTGGTGTCATAGTCTATTCCAGTGGTTGTTGTTTTTGTGTTTTCTCCTAAATGCCAGGCAGTGTGTGTGTGTGTGTGTGCCTTAGCTTGTGTCAATGTCTTTGCTGCCATTGGTTTGTGAGTATATGAGCGTGCACGTGTGCTTGCGTGCAACCGTGTGAGTGTGTATGTGTGTTTGTGTGTTAAGGGGGTAATAAATCATGATCTGAATGTGCATGTGGCTGGGTATGAAACCTCAGCCTTTCGCTGCCACCTCGGGCAACTGCTGCCCTACACCAGCCAACCACCGGCACATTTCACATGCGCCCTAATCAACAGGGGAAAGTGCAAATGGATTAATATAGTTAGACGGCTAATGCCACAGATTACTGTGCACAGCAGCCTAATATGAAATGTATGTGTTGCTCTGGGAACATGATTGGAAAGGCCGGTCATAGATTGAATGTTCTATTAAAAAGCAGGCAATGCTAGCAAGGTATACAGGCTGACAAGTCTGGAAGTTGACTTGCGGTAAATTTTCCAGGCACGGTTGAGGGAGCAAGCCTCTCTTTCAACGAGCATACAATATGCACAAATGTCAAACAGAGGTTACTTTCTAATCCGAAATCGCAGCATTCTAGTCGTGTGTCATGGGTATGAAGGTTCTCCTTGGCTTGCCACTGCAGCTGTTTTTGTGCCTTCCCCGCTTTGCAACAGCACATTTGAATGACTTTTTTCTTCAATAAAAAGCAACAAGCAAACAAAGAAAAGAGCACTCAGTTGTGTACCTGCTCTGCCTCTAGGAGACATGCTGATGCTTTGTGTAAAGAGCTGAGCAGATTAGCACTTCATTACCATGGTAGATTGTTTAACGAAGACACTGAGGGAACAGAGAGGCAGCTGGATTATGACCAAGCCATGTTTTCCATTTAGACAGGATTATTACCTCAGACTGCACACCTCGGATGGGGAATACGACTTAAAACTGAGGAAAAACTCCAATCAGCCAATAATCTCACGTCACCCTAACTCCAGGTCTCATAAGACATGAACATGAAAGCTTCGGGTTCAGAGCCTAATCAGCATGCCAAAAACCTACAAGTTAAAGAACTCTTCTGTATTTTGAGATTCAGTATAAGAACACAAGTAGACCATGATATGACATGTACTTTACTTAAGTGCCGACCAGCAGCTATGTCTAATGTCACCATCGTTATTGGAGAGTAGCTGCAAGAGCAGTAGTTCTCTCAATTTGCCATGGCACATTGCTTGGAGTGAGCTCTGATGTGCCTCATAAGTTTGTTCAAATGTAAAGAAAATAAATAAAAAAAATATTAGACTTCTCCTGTATTTTCCTTGATCTAACTGAACTCAAAGGAAAACATGGACATCAACAATCCAAAATTGTAATGTCTGTCCTTTTCATGCATATGTCTTCATGATGCCTTACTATAGCCATATGTTTGCTCCTAAATACTGATTGTGTGATCGTTAATAGTCTTCATGCACCAACCAGCACTGCTGGCAAAGTTTCCACCTAAGCCCTTCTAAAAGGCAATAAAAACAAAATTGGCTTATTATCACATTTCCTCTGGGTTTATGCGTTTTGGGCCTTGTCCAGACTATGCATATGCTACTCCTACTTACATATCACACAACAATTTATGTGACAGCTCCAAACAATCCATAACTTCAGCTGCCACAGATGTTTGCGCCTTGCTGAAGGGTGCAAGTGTGCCACACTCTGAAAAGGAGCGGTGAACTAAAACACATTAAGCACAAGCACAGCATCCCTCTCTGGATGCAGCGTAAAGTGGCGTTATTGTGTTCTGAGCAGAGGCAGGAAATGGGAATAGAGATGAGGTCCAAAGGCAGTGACAGGAAATGAGTTCTGTTTGTCCTCTCTAGCACCAGGTACTTCATCAAACCTGTGTATGTGAGAGACATATATGTTACAGGGCCTCTGAGCCCTCAGGCAGCGCTTGCATAACTATGTGGAGACACGCTGACATGACAGTAAAAGGCACGTAATTATCCTCTTCCTCACTGGGGCCCCATCACAGACACAAAGGATCGCACACATGCAGACAGATGTATACACATGAGCACAGAAGCATGCATATAAATGTGCAAATAAGTATGCATACATGCATGTGCACTACTCAGACACACAAATACACACACATACACAGTTAAACTGTTCTACACACAGTTCTAAAGACTGTCTGTATCTTCAAAAAGGTATTGTTCATTGATTATTTTCTCGATAGAGTAACAAATGGATCCTATCATTGTTTTCTAAAGCACCCAATACATGCTCACCCTGATGTGTTTCGACAAAAACACAAGGCCCCACACATTTCTTATTATTCTGACTGTGTGTGAGTTTGTGTGTGTCTGTGTCAGTGTCTGTGTGTGTCAGTGTGTGTGTCTGTGTGTGTGTGTGTGTGTGTCCGTGTGTGATACAGTATGTTTTTCCTCTCCTTCCCATTCTCCTTTCATCCTCTGTGTCTCAGAGGACAGGGGAAGGGAGAGAGGGAGGCTGCAGTGTTTAAAGTGGGCCGTCAGTCAGTTTCCCTGGAGTTTCCCATCCTGTAGGAATCTCATTATCAACAACCGTTGGCACATCAGAAACAAGGGATGCAAGTGTGCTCTGTGTGTGTGCGCGCGCGTGTGCGTACGCAGAAGTGTGTGTGTGTATATGTGTGTCAGACAGAGAGCGACAGACAAAAAGAAGGCAAGAGAGAAGCAGGGAAATAGGGTATGTGCACACAGGAGGCCGTCATTTTGTAGAATCTTAAATACCAACATGTCTGTAAGGAGCCATTTCAGTCTTAATGAACGCTGCTCTGTCTCAAAGCTCCTACTGGGGCATACAGCTGTATATGCAGCAGGAGGATCTCCACTGTTCTCTACAGTTTCTAGTTACAAAAGCAGGCCAAAACTTAGCAGGCAGGTTGATCTGTACCGCTCTGTTTTCTCCTTGGCAACCTCAACACACTGACTGGGGATGAAACCACTGTGTCCCCTACCAAAGTCAGGGCACACCACCCCACCTAAAATAACAATAACAATTACAGGTCAAAACAAGGTGACATAGTTGTCACTGACTGGCCCAGAGGGGGGCGGCATCATTCGTAGGGGGAGACATGTTTACTGCTGCCTTGTTAGTATTAAAGTTTAGTTCCGCATGATCTAAAAAGGCCTTGTCATCCCACTAAGAAAATATTATTGGAGGAATAAATGGACTAAAACATTCTGTAAAAGAGGTTTTCTTTATTGATGGTGCAAACGTCCTGGTGGCTCAGCACTGAATGATGAATACAGTGTACTCTGAATGGTGAGGGTTCAATTCCAGCTCTCTGTTTCAAACTGAACCCTCCGTCTCCAATTGTTCCAGTCACTCTCCACTATGTGCTGTCTAACAAAACAAAAATACCATAAATATGCTTTCTGAAATTAAAGCAATAGTACATTACAACATCAGACTGAAACCGTGAAACCGTCTATGAAACGGTGTTTTCTATGTAGCAAAATAGCTATTTACTATGAGTGCAATGAATGATTATTATTTCTAGAGAGATACTGACTGACTTCCAATACTAGATATGGGATTTGACTCAGGTTTCCATGGGCAGCGAGCACAGACATCCAGTGGAAGGCTAGGCGACTGGTTAGTTAACCCCATGTTGCAGCAGCATCTCAGGCAATGTTTCCTCTCTCCCATAAAGGGATTATTGGACTTCCAGTCAATAGTAAGCAGATTAGACTGAGCTACGTGTGTTAGCAGACACCACAGGAAGAGACCAGCAGCTCTAATCCCACTAAACACACACTCTCCCTGCCAGGGCCACATGACAGAAACATAGAGGGAAGACATGGGATAAACGACACACACTGCTGCAAACATACGGAGCAGAGTAACACGCAGAAAACATGTGATTGTCATGACATGGGTGCTACTGCAAACCTCATGGTAATTGGTAAGAAAAACATGTATCGCTTACGGAAAAATCTTTACAATTATGCTCAAATTAGTATTATATTAAATGAAGTGCTCATACTGTAAAAAATAATTAGGGTACAAAGGTATATATCTTCCTCTGTTTATTTATTGTGCCTGACAGTAATTCTGCAACAATTGTGCGGTTTAACTAATCCACAACAGTAAAATACAAATGGCTGCACATTTACGAAAAATAATTTTCTGACAGGCATATTACTGCCTTTTCTAAGCCTCGAAAATCTGTACAATAAGTGGATTTAAGTCTGGGAACATTTTGTCTGAGGTGTCATTGTGTTTTAAAATTGTGCTGCCTAGCTTATATTACAAGCAACACAGGTAATTTCTCAGCAAATTACCCTGGCTCGTTTCTACATTGGGCAAAGCGTACAACGGTAATGTGCTCGAAAAATATCACAACACCAGTGGTTTTGGCTGCGGGCTAGATAAAACTGAATGCTGCTATAATTGGTAAATTTATTAAAATGACCCATGCTCCAACACCATTAAGCCTGCCAACCTTACACTACCTGCCATACACACGCATACACATACACGACCACCAGAGGAGCTCCTAGTGCATCTGAGTAATGTTAATTGAAAGGTTAAAATTAGTTGCAGGTTAATGGTTGCGAAATTCTGATAAGCTCTGGTGTTAAGATTGAATTGACCTTTTCTTGAGCCAACAGAGGGAAGACGAAATAGCCACCAGTGCCGGCTTGGTTGATGAAACCACTGCCACCTCAATGCCTCCCCAGCCACCCAGCCACCCATCCCCCCATTCCTGCTTTCTGTCCCTCGTTGCAATTCCCGGCATTAGTCTGAAAGGTAAAGACAGCAGGCGTTTTCTCCCCCTGTATCATAAACCTATTAGGTTGCTATCGTGCCTGGAGCAGGCATGTGAGCCTATGATATATAAATACATTTTCTCCTCTGAGGTACAGGTCTGCACAGATGGGGAGCATTTTGAAGGAAGTCAGCTTATCAGGCTTGCCTTATCTCCCTCAGACAGTTTGTAAAGAGCAGAGAAGAGAAGCAAGAGAGAGAGAGAGAGAGACAGAGAGAGAGAGAGAGAGAGAGAGAGAGAGAGAGAGAGAGAGAGGAACAGCCACAGGTCAAACAGCCACAGGACTGGCGGTCGTGTCAGCAGCACAGGCGAGGGCCATCCTGTCACGAAGCACCACAGCTGGAGGACTCACCTTGGTCTGGAGAACCGGAGTGGACTCAAACACATTTTCAACTTCCTCTTTCACCTGACCTCAAACTGTAAGCTCCATTGTTCCCCCCTGAAAGCGCTCAAAAGCTGTAACTACTTTCTGTGTGTTTTAAAAATCAAAGGTCATGACGAGGGTTTAGATTTCATATCAACAAAAATGATACCCTACATGCTTTGAAATGATATACGGTCCACTTCTGCATTAATAATACCTTTGTCGAGGCAGGACATAAAGTTTTAAGTCGTTTTTCTCGGTTACATTATATTACTGCTCTTTTATCTCTTGCCATTTTTTTTTAGACTTAATGCTTCTCTCATGCTTTCACGATAGTATAACACCATTATGAAAATGCAATATCGTTGTAACTTGATGGTAAAAAGTCAGAATTATAAAAACAAATGACCCAGATAGTAAGAATGACTTCTAAAATTGCTGACTCAAGCTTTTATATCACAGCCGTATTTGGTTCATTAAGCTGGGAAGGTGAGAGTCGTGAGTTCAGGACTGGCGCACTCCTGTCGATGGACAAGCTGCCAAAGGTCACACATAAAGCTGCTGTGGGAGAATACACCGGTTGAGCTCGAGGGGAAGAATTACAGACACACACGAGACATCCGGATACTTGCGGGGGATGCAAGACTTTTTATATCTGTTAGAGAAGCGCCACCAAGTCATTAACTCTTACCACTTTACAGTCTGTTGGCAGCAGAGACAACCAAATATTAGGGATGTGATGATATATCAAAAAGCAGAAAAAATAATCGCGATACGAGTACATTTTATTCTGCTGTAGTAATCACAAATGAGACAGCTTGGCCATCACAATTTCACAAGCTCTCCATCGAAATTATCTTAACAGCTCTTTGTAATGACATTTTTAAATTGTTGGTTACACTCCAGCAAGCGGATGCCATTGCCAGAAAGATTTGTGGCTCAGAAATAAAACATAATTCTGCACAGTCATACTTTGTTGTCATTGAACTTTTATTTATTACATCGTATCGTTGTTGTATTGAATTGTGAACCCCATATCGCGTATCGAATCGTATCGTCCCATTCCTACCAAATATGCAAAGGTCGATATGGCTAACATCATGACAGGCTAACAGATAATAAATAAATGCATGATTCACTCAAGAAATAAAATAAGTGTGTTTTGGATGGGAATCTATATATGTTTATATCGTTGTTGTTCTTCCAATTACCACCACCTTTTTGTGTGTATCTAAACTGGAAAAGCCTGGTAAGTTAAGTGGTGGGTAGTGAGAGTGAAAAGTGAACTAGGCTTGTTAGGAAGCCTTGTGAGTGTGTTATCCATCAGTAGAGGGAAGGTAGAAGGGCACAGAGTGTGTGTGTGAGGGGTCTAGGTTGGAGATCAACTAGCCTCAGCTAATCACCATCACCCCTGACTCGAGACAAGGTTAGGGACTCAGCTCGGCAGGTAACTAGTCACCTAAGCGCTGATTTATTTTGCAGAGGGCTGATTTATTTTGTGCTTATATCTGTAAAGAACCTTCCATCTGGCAGAGCACAAAACCATCAACACTGTAATTAAAATGCAATTACCACCTCTCTCCTCTTCCAGCTACACAGTAATCCCTGAGAAGTCTTTCCATCTGTGCCATACATACACACCCTCATACACGTGCACACATACAAAAGCACGCACACACACATACATATGTACACACGCGCGCGGAAAAACGTACCACAACCACAGACACGTTTCTTTTTCCTTTCAGTTTGCCTCCCTGCCTTCAGCACACCGCGACAACACCACACTGTCTTACAGCTTCCAAATCTGCTCCTCAACTCAGCTTAGAGTGCAAAGCCTATCTGTTTCCGCACAAATCACCATCTCATCCTTTTCCACAGTCTCCTCTTTCTCACCATGGTGCTCTCAATCCAACATGTCTTATTCAAAACCCCCGTCGTGCCAAAAACACGTACAACTGTCACTTGTGATATGGGATTGTAAATACTGTTACCCAGCTGTAGTTAGTGTATGGCTATAACTCACATAGTGATACATTTTTGCAGCTCCAGTATAGACTCATTTTTCTGTCACAACCTAATATGTGATGATGTGCAGTTTCCCTCCAAACTTCCTCGCACTCAAACTTTGGAGTGTTTTCTTGTTACACTGTCAGTAAAACAAAACAAAAGGGTAAACTTAAGAGTACAGAAAGGAAAGTGCTATTGAGAACAGACAAGACAAATTTCAGGGGGATGGAGGAACAAAGACATGGAACTGGTTGTGTGTTTTGTGTGTGTGTGTGTGTGTGTGTGTGTGTGTGTGTGTGTGTGTGTGTGTGTGTGCGCACGCGCGTGTGTGTGTGGGTGTGTGTGTGTATGAGTATGTGTTGGAGGGTTGTGGGGGTTGGAGAGAGGTGGAGAGAGGTGGGGGTTGGAAAGAGGGGTGTGTGTGTGTGTGTGTGTGTGTGTGTGGGTGTGTGTGTGCACGTGTGTGTGTGTTGGGGGGGGGGATATTGAGCTGTCCCTCTAGATATAAAACCTTAATTACTTCTGACTAAATCTGTAATTAAAATATATCACAGCTGCAGCCTTACCTGTGTGTGTGTGTTTGTGTGTGTGTGTGCACATTTGCGTGTATGTGTCTGTGTGCGTGTGTGTGTGTGTGTGTGTTTGTATGTCTGTGTGACTGGATGCATTTGTGTTTTTTGTGTCTGGTGTGTTTGTGTGTGTGTGTGTGTGTGTGTGTGTTTGTGTGTGTATGTGTGCGTGTGTGTATGCGTGTGTGTGTGACTGCAATGGGACCTCAGTGACTGCCACAGATAAATCACCTCCACACACAGCTCGGCAGCACAGGGACAAGGGGAGTGGGGGCGGGAGAGAGATTAGAGAGGGACGCAGAGAAAGAGAGATGTGGTGAAAGGAATAAAAGAGGGAGATATGGAGGGACAGAGGGATAACAGGACTTACATCTTCATTCCAGCTCTAATAAGAGGAGAACTTCAGAGACACAGTACAGTCTGAAGAAAGAAAGTTAGTATACACAAGAGTTTTCGATTTCATAGAACATCAAAACCGAACCCTGATCTTTCCATATTGTTATGTAGTACTAAGTTTTCCTTCCTCCTCACTCTGGAAACTTAACAAAGATTATCCTTTTATCTGAGACTCTTTTATGTGCTCTCTTAACCTCACTGAGGCCTAATCAAATGCATTCAACACTGTAGAACTAGATTCAGGGGTTACTGTACCAAAGAGCAGACAGTCCAACATTTCCCTGTTGTTTCCTCATGGAGGAGCAGCGGTATGAGTCAGATGATATATCCACCGTGCAGTCACGAACCATATTCTCATTGCCATTGCCCGTGTATGTGAAGGCATGGAGGGAGGCGAGGGAGGAAGAGGTGAGATGACAAATAGTGGGCAGCTGAAGCCATTGGGGTTAAACACAATTGTTGTTGCAGAAAGAGGACATTATTGGAAATGGCTTTGCCACCGTGGGCGCCCCTGTTGAATAGCTTTTTTCCCTTCTCCGAGGCTAGCAATGATTTCCCTCTGCTTCCCCTCTACCCTGCTCCATCATTGTAAAGGAGATGTATAGTATGGGACCGCCTGAGACCCTGCGGGGACACACACATGCATACACACACACACATACACAAACACACCCGAGTATACACACACAAGCCCACACATGCACACCCACACATACACATACACTCAAGTGGAGAGGAATCTACAATAACCCATGGGAATTAAGTCGGTGTCAACACAGACAGAGCTCAGTGCATCAGGGTGCAGCAGGTGAAGCAGCTAAAGGGTGAGGTGCTGATGCAGTACAATGAGTTTGCATAATGAAACTACGACGGCTGATCATTGCACGGTAGTCTGTTAAAAGACACCCTAGTAATCACCCTTCAGTGTGTCCCAGCCCACCTTATCAGTGCATCCCCAATAACAAGCCAGGGAGAACTATTTGTTTCCTGAGCCCATTCTACATCTGGCTCCAGGGACACGCTCCCCTCTGCTGCTAGTGAATGAGATAGCCTTTCACTGGGCTGTATAGCCTTTACGAGCTTCTCTCGCAGACAACACAATGTGTGCAATCAAATCTGACTCACTCAAATAAAAAGACATTGCCGAATTGGAAGAATGCTGCCATAAATAAATAAGCCAGACATGTTCGTGGCATAGAGTCTAGATAGAGCAGCTGAATTTCGTGAAGTAGATAAATAAAACCAAATAATGAAACACTTTTGCACTCATGTGACGCTCTGTTTGCTTTGATTTTACATCTCCTCTACTCACAAACCTCTTATCTGAGAGACGTGTGCAGGGAGGAGGAAAAAGGCTTTGATTTTGGGAGGGGGCAGACTTATTGATTTTCTTGACATTGGGCTCTCCCTTGGCATTAGAGGTGTTCTTTCCTCTCAGCTCTGATTACCTATGTGCAGTGTAAGCCGGTCTTTTTAATCTTATCTGTGAAGATAAAATAATGGCAAGAAAGCATCCGCTCCTATAATAGGAGAGCACCTCTAGCTAGCTATCAAGTTCTTATCAGGGTCCACGGAGAGTGCTGTAGAACGTATTGGAATGTCAAACGGTCAATACAACAACACAATACACAAGCTATTTCCCCTCAAACAAAGACAGAGGAACGGTGGACTGTTGCCCTCTCTAGCTCTGTATCCTTAACAGGTTAATATCAGCTAGCAGGGCTTTTCAAACAACAGAGGAAAAGAGTGAGAGAAGGGCAGAGACAGACAGAGACAGACAGAAACACAAATGAAGAAAGACATAGGGAGTAAGAAATAAAAGAGAGGCAATAAAGCTGGAGATACAGGCCTTATGAGTCTGCAGTTACTAGCTAGCTACTAGTTAGTCAGTCACTCTTTCAATCAACAACTGCACCCCCATATCCATCTCCGCCCTCATCCATCAGAGTGGACTGTTGTGGTGGTTGCTGCAGTTGCAGGGTTAAAAGGCCTCCAACCATCTCTCTTGAGGTTACTGCCTCCATCAGGGTGGAGCGATCAGTGGTGGCTTGCACCCCAGAGGATGAGCATCTCCATACACTCTACTGTAGCACCATTTGTCAACGCAGCTAAGGTTGCATGGCAGGGTTGTTTGTCAAGTGCACTGACATAGTGTATGGTGCTCATCACAGAGCTTCTGTCTGCATAGGCTTTATTTATTTCACCACTTTCCCACATGGAATACAATCACATCCAAGAGCAAATGTGTTATTCTGTTGCAATATTTAGTGATAACTTCATACAGAATGTAGGGCTGTGCAGGTAGTTTGAGCCATTCTATATGTGGGCTAATGTCTGCATCTATCCCATATAGCCGAGTCTGATGGATCTAATCAAGCTACAGCTAGTTTCCACAGAGGAGTGCCTCCCCCAGCAGGGCTCCTGCCTGGCAGTCTAAATCAAGACAGAGCTGTTGTCGACCATGTGGAGGGGACAGGGAGCGTGTTAGCTCCACCAGATTGAATTAAGCTGAATCCCCCAAAGATCCACATTCAGGCAGGATTCAGATCAACGTTGAGATGACGAGCAGCACTGTATTGATTTCTCCCAGTTCCCAATCATATTACTCTTCTTCTCCCAGCTAATTCAATTCCCTTATAGACGGTTCACAACTCAGTTCATAATTACAGCGATACCAAATTACAATGTATCTCGCCAAAGAAATTGGATTAGGGGCTTCAAACTGCGCAGTTTGATTACATCAAACACCCATTGTTGGGTGGGTCTTGACAAATTTAGGAGTGTCTGCACACAATGGTTTAATGTGCCAAACCAACCCAGTTGGGGTTGTAATGTAACTACAACAGTTCTCACAAATTAGATTGATGTCATGAATAAATAAGTGTCATAAACTCCTTGCGGAGGGACAGTTTGTGCATTCCTGTACATCCAAACAACTTAATAACTTAACGCAAACCCACAAAACAAACTATTATTTTTCTTTCTAAATGCTTCTTTTTTTATCCTCAAGAGGCAGTATCGTGTATCATGTAGGTCCATTTCTGGCCTGGACCTGAAAGTCATGGTAAAGGGCAGATGGCTCTGTACTGACAAGGAGCTCAGCCTGCAGCATTGATTTGTTTACTAATAGCTGATGGAAACCGTAGAGCGCCTCTCCTCTTTCCCACCAGCCATGGGGAAATGAATAATTAATGGCATTTTAGCTCTTTTTTAGCTATAAAAGGATTACTGAAAGTCCATTCAGTAATGTAATACGAACAGCAAAAAAAAAGAAAACAAGCCTTTTCATCCCTGCTACAGTGCTAGTTCTGGGAATCTGCCTCTCTCTCTCTTCTCTCTCTCTCTCTCTCTCTCTCTCTCTCTCTCTCTCTCTCTCTAAGGCCTGGTGGAAAGCTGTGGGCCCAGCAGACTTCTGGGTAGTGGTTGTGATAAGGTGGTTGAGGGAGCTGCTAATGATACTGGTATGTTAATGTACAGCTGTGAATATGGCAGATCAACATATTAATTGTCTACTCAGTGGGGGGCTAAAGTCAGCTTGTATAATATGCCCTTGCCAAGGACGCTTGTTTTCAATCTATAGAAGCAGAATTTATGGATGAAAAAATGAGAACACACTGAGCAACATATGATAAGCCAGTTGAACAAAACATAATGCAACAAAATGTGTATTCCTGCTTTCAGCATTATTTGCAGTTTGATCATAGGGAAATGCATTTAATAATGTCATCCGAACATCACTTTGCTTACACACACTAAAAGATAATCAACGGATGAGAGAGATAATTTAATCTGCAGATAAACCCAAAAAAGCAGAGACAAAGATCTTGCACAGAAAACAGAACACTTTAATCTTTCTTCCCCTAAGGCTAGAGAGAAAGGGAGAAAGAGAGACAGGGAGATTGAGAGATAGAGAAAGAGAGAGACTGAGAACAGACAGACTGATAGAGACATTGATATAATTGAATGTGACTTCTTCCCAGCACCCACCCACCCCTCTGTCCATCTGTAGGCAGCCCTGGACCCACCACAAGCACCCACAACAGCAGCCATACTCTCTCCCCTCCTCTCACTTACTTCCAACTGAATGAATACACACCCACACACACACACACACACACACACACACACACACAGAACATCTGGAGTGTGGACCAGTGGACCTAGCCTAGTGCCAACCTGCCTAATAGCCTATGGAGTCAATTATAAGAGGGGAGAAATGTTCTGGCTTAATCGCTAATGGTGCCATCTGGATAATGGCAGATTTCAGAGAGGAACTTTTGCTTCTTCCTCTTACCTGGTCATCTGGGGATGTCTCATCCGATCATTGGCCTGTTTCTGGAGCAATGGAGTAGAACCAAAGAGACTAAACAGTTTTTCATATTTTAATGAAGTTCCTTTTTTCACAGCCCAACTAGCTAGCTACAGTAATGTGGGATCCTTCTGTGTGTATTTAAAGGCCCCATTCCATCTCCATTTCTATGCAAAAACAACCCCTTTTAGGGAGCTGGGGAATTGTGTGAATTAAATGTCTCATTTTATTTAATGGATTTTTAACAAATATTATCTTGCTGTGTGTTTATTTTTGTTGTATTAACTGTCTAGCCTGACTTTTCTTTCCCAAGGACAAGAGTAACAGAATAGTTGAAAGCTTTCTTTAAATTGTATAGGTAATATTTTTCCTTTTTGGTTTTAATCCAGAGCTTTCGAAACAATCGCTTGTAGTGTGGCATTTCAACTCAACAAAAAACTCAATCCCCCAAAGCGCATTGCAACAGCATCAATTTCCCCACTACAGCAGGTGATATTTTAACAAATGTGCTCCAACAACAGCCAGTAGAGCTGAGGGCCAGAGAGGCGCAGGGTTATTTATCGAGACCTGGGAGGAATTATGGCAGGGGCGACGGGCAACCAGGTAGGCAGGCACGAAGGCAGGCAGGAGAGGAGAAGACAGGGAGATTGTTCTAAAAACACAGGGGATTGGAGGGAGTGCCGAGAGGCGGCGGGAGAAGGACGAGAGTGGGACGGTTGGGGAGCTGATAGATTGAAAAACACATTTACTTAGCGTTTGGCATAGCGCTGCTCACAAATCCAGCTTGGCATGAAGGACAATCTGGAAGCAAAACAGGCGGCCCTCTAAATGAAGGACACAGGAGGGAAGGAAAGGGAGGATGAGAGAGAACCAGCTAGCTATGGAAATATAACTATGGTGGGAGGGGAAATATATACAGTATAGAATCCTACTGCTGCCTTTAAGGTCAGCTTATATTTACTGCTTTAAAGCAAAAGATATAACTCTGTGAATGAGGGTGCATTTATGTATGCGAGTACATGCTTGTGTATAATTGAGTATGTGTGGATGTGTCTGTCCATGTATGTGCGTGTGTGTGTGTGTGTGTGTGTGTGTGTGTGTGTGTGTGTGTGTGTGTGTGTGTGTGTGCATGCATGGCAGAGGGGCTACAACAGTAAAAAGGGATGAAATTCCCTTGAAAATGCTAATGTCTGTAGGTCTGTAGCTACCGAAGAAAAAGTCAAAGTGTGTCACGCTCCTTTCACATTTAAAAGAGCACAGCACCAGAATCAATTCTGGGAACATAAAATGCTTAATGGCATACAGTCAAGACTGCTTAACATCAGTGTTGTTTTCCTTTGAAAACATCGTATATGTAGGAGGAACTTCTCCTGTGAATGGGAAATCCAGTGTGGCCAGATGGAGGCAGTACAGAAGCTTACATATGTTGTGATGAATGTGGTGATTTAGTATGGAAAATGACTGAACAAGCATGTTCTCAGGAAGGGGAGCTTAAAAACGGCACATCTGGGAGCACACTGCCTTCTATCTCATTGGCTTCCTTAATGCCTCACACACCGCAAGGCAAGGCAAGTGCAAAGGCAAAGCTAACACTGCGACATAATTAGACCTCAGAAAACAACACAGCAGCACAAAACAACAGAACCACAGTAAAACCAAAAAACAACACAAGAGAACTCCCCACAACACGTACCGGACCGAACTCAACCAACACATAACACATGCCACCGCCTTAATTGAAAGCCTGACCATGGCAGGAGAGCTGCGGCTGTGAGGTGAAACAAATGTGCATTTGATTTGTTATCATTTGTAAGGGAAGGGGTTAAAGAAATAAGCGTGGGGGCTAACGGCGCTCTGACAAATGGAGAACGGGGTATATGAACCATGAAATGAACACTCTGGCAATTGGAAGGCAGGAGGCTTTCAGCACCATGGTCAGCAACAAAGTGCCTGCAACAGCTCACTGCTTGAGCGATGGTATTCACAAGGCTAAAGAGAGCCGGGGAGAACAACAGAGGACGAGAGAAAAGGCAGAGAGGGAGTGAGAGGATGGTGGGAAAGAGGAAAAGAAGGAAAAGGAAAATAAGAAAGAAAGATATCCAGCAGGAAAACACGGGGTTGAGATGGCGTGCTGGAGATAAAATGGTACATTTTCAGTCTTCCAGTCTAGTTTCAGGTTTTTCAGTGGCCCAAGATTGGAAAAACAACAGGGAGAGGTACACAGTGAGCAAGATCAATAACTTTTATTTGAACAAGGACACACAGTGACTGGTTGGTTTATTTTCAAAATGTTGAAGCGCAAAAGAAAAATAAAACACAGAAATAACAGAAAACAGGCTAGCACCGAATAGAACCGAATAGAACCGAACCGAACAGAATAGAATAGAATAGAATAGAATAGAATAGAATAGAATAGAATAACAGGAGTATGTTGAAAATAAAGTGGATGCTAGGTGTGTATTTATTCTCCCCGAGTCTGTAAAAGTAGCTGTCCTCACGGCTGTCAGCCTGTCTGTCTCCAGGTAAGGTGAGCGGGAGTTATCAGGGTAGAGCAGAAGGCAGAGCCCAGATAAAGTTAGAAGGAGAAAATAACCTCCACCACCTGGCTCCCCCGCTGCTTGTGAACGTGGCTTTTTCTCATTAATTGTTGTTGTGGTGCAGTATACAGCCATTAAACAGTAAATAAGTCATTAACTATGCCGGCTGCCAGGGTGCCCCGGGCCAGGACCTGTATTTGTTGGAGAGAAATGGAAGCGGTGGGCCCTGCAGGCATGGAGGCCGAGGTTAATGCAGTTGGGTTGATGACGGACAGCCGGGCCTCTACTGCAACAACAACAGCTCATAGACCGAGACCTGACACACACTCACCCGTGCACAGGTACAGGCACACACACACACACACACACACACACAAAATCTGGTAGGTATATTTGTCTACATCAGATATGAGGAAAATAGACATGCAGAGATTTTCTGAAACTCATTTTAATGCATCAATTACTATCTCATTAAATATGGGTAATAATGTAATTTGCCGACACGCAGGCTAGAAGGTTACCATGAGTGCTTAATTCCTGTAAACCTACAACAGCCAAACTCAGGTAATTTAATTCTCAGATGGGTTCTACATTTGGGATTGGCCTATGTAGCATTGTCTTTATTATTGGCCTATGTAAACTAAGCCTCAGAATAGTTAATAATGTAAGTGTACTGACTTCAGGCAACTGATGCTGTGAGTGTAAATTTTAATGTAAGGTAAATTTGGTGTAACTAAATTTGGTGTAACTCGACAAAGCTGTAATTGTCTTTTGATTGCTTTTTAGTGACCCATGAAGAGTTTTATGTTTTTGTGTACTTGTTGTACCTTGCTACAAAAACAATTGCCCACTTCTGGGACAAATAAAGTTTAACCGTAAACCTTGAACCTGAAACCACTGCAAGCTAAGGCTAAAATGAGAAGGGATAAACCAGTGTTTGGCATAGATTGAGCTAGTGGGAACTTTATCTGAATGTGGAATGGTAGACAACATATTTCTTCTTTCTCAGTTAGCTATTATAACATAAAAACATCTATTCTCCTCCGTATTAAATAACTCTTTACCCAGTCAATTTGACGTACCCTGCCTGTTTAACATATTCCTAGTAATTCAACACATCAATGTTTTTCTTTTTTTAGGGGTGGTCAAAATAACAAAACCACTTGAAAGAAGACTTTAACTGTGAAGTAACTAAATCATAATTACAAAGGCTGAAGTTATATAAAGTTGAAGGCCAATTAGCAGCATGTGTTTTAAAAGAGGTCTGACAATCACAACTTTTTAAGTGAGTTTTTAAACCAACATGAGGCTACTAACAGAGAGATTCAAAGATGCAAAATAGTCAATGCCTAAATTGTAGGCGCACTGGTCACAAAAACTGTGAAATTGTTCAATGTGGTGAAAGGAACAGTCTTGAAAATCATTGACAATATATGCCAAATATGGAAAAACTGCATCGGCAAAGAGAAACAGTGTTTGAAATGACCAGGATTGTTGCTAAACACTACAAAATTCAGCCCTCAGAAATTAACACAGAAAATAACCAACACCTCTTTGGCACAGTCTCAACAAAATCTGTACATTGTGAGCTTCATAAAGCTTGTATTTGTGGCAGTGATGTCACTTGAAAAGCATTTGTATCCAAGGCCAATGTACAACAACACATAACCTGGTCCCTGAACATGGAAAAAAGTAATATGGTCAGCTGAGTCTTCTTTCATCCATTTCCCTATACCGAGATGAGTTTACATTTGGAGAGAAAGCCAAGGAATGCCTTCAATCCAAAATGTCTGTTGCCAACATGGTGAAGGATCTGTAATGGTATGAGGCAGGCATCTCATGGACGTCAGTAGGTCCAATGACTGCTCTGCATCTTATGGTGCAAACATTGTTCCCTCATGATGTTCCCATATACAAAGATGATAATGCTCCCATACACACAGCTAAACAAATCCAAGAGTGGTTTCACGAACACCAGAATAAAGTCCAAAGCCTTCCATGGACCTTCCCCCATCAGATCTACTGTAAACATCACTGAGCCTTTATAGGATTGTCTGGAGCACACCGGACAAAGTAGATCTCCACCTCCTTCATCCTTCAAAGGTCTAGAGGATGTCCTTCTGAAAGAATGGTCCAAGGTCCATACACACAGTTCAGGACTTGTCTGACCCCCATTCTAAGGAGGACTAAAACTGTTCTGAAGGCAAAGATACTTGATATTATATATTGTAATGTGTCTCTGTAATTTTGTCCCCCTCCTGTATACATTAATACCTCTTTATCCAGTCAATTTTACACTAAGTCGACTAGCTGGTATGACCTCTTCTTCCAGCTCCAGCGTCCTACCCGGCCGGCTACCCTCTGTCTGCCAGTCTACGCTGAGCCATGAGATGATGCCACCTGGCAGTCCCAGCAGTGGCGCTGTCTGTCTCCATAACAGCACCACTCCATCAGACCTCTTTCATCCGCCCAGCTCTCCCTCTTCTGGGACCCTCCACTGCTTTGAGGGCCGCCGGTTCCATCCGAAAGGTCTCCCATCATTCAGGGTCAGATTTACAACATTATCTGCCACAGTTATTGCAACATATACTGTAAATGGCACAGTTATTGACATGATTGTAAAGACACATGTTTAAGGCATACTTGAGTGCAAAAACAGTAGGCCTACTTCTAGGCAAAGAACAGAAACTTTCAGTACAGTAAGTCATGTAGATTTAAACTTTAGGCACTTAGCTGACACAGCAGGATTTTGAATTGACATGAACAAATGATGAGGTTTACAACAAAGTACAGTTTAACTTTTGATTTCCATGTTCATCGCTATCTCCATTCACAAAAAGTTAAAATTTCTGAGGCCATGCTGTATTCAGCCATCTCAGCTCTTTCAAAACAAATAAGGAGGATAAATAAATATCTTATGGTCGTGGGCATGAACAAAAACCTCTCAAATCCAAATGTTCTGGCTGAGAAAATGTTATGGTGTCAAAGCCAACAGAGACAAAAAAGACTCGGCTCCAAAATGAAAACATCCCATCCCATCACTCAGTATCAGAGGGCGATGGGGGCTGGTGTCATTCTAATAGGACTGTAATTAAAGCCTGCATCTCATCTCTCTTTCTCTCACACACACACACACACACACACACATACACACGCACGCACACACTCGCACACGCAGAAGCACAAAAATGCTTTGTTCCTCCCACCCACCTCTAGTCCATCAAGGGGTGTGTGGGGGGGTTATAAAATCATTCTTAATTACACATTTGTCACATGAAAAGCATTCTGCCTACTTTGTATGAGTTCTAGCAGCCTGATTAATTCAGCAATCCCCACATTCCAACTGCTCATTATACGCCAAACTTCCACTCCTCTCTGTCTTTTTTTTATCTGCGTCTTCCCCCACTTCATTTTCTTCCCTCATTCCTTTGGTCCTCGACATTTCATGCTTTTCATTTGAGTGGAGCGATGTGTGCTCTGCCAGATCCAGTAGCCACAGAGGCAAGCTTTTCCTTGGGGATTCAGGGTTTGACAGCACAGATAGGCTGTCAGTGTTCTATGTTGGCTAACGATGATAGGACGATTAGAGTGGAGGGGAACACTCTTTTTCATGCTATTTACGTACCACTCCCGCTATCATCTATACAGGCGTCCCCGTTGTATCAGAAACAATGATCAAATTCATCATGTCAAGCCAGCTGTACATGTAGAGCCGATGTGCGGGTTTTCCCTCAGTCAATATTGCTATTCATATCAGCCCATTAATATCTGGAACCGTTTAACAATTAGGGCATAATGGCAGACATTATGCTGTTTAATTAATGCTATATTTATCTTATATTAAATCTAGGGGCTTACGTCAATTAATCAAAGAGACAATTAGGAAATAGCTCATGTGCAATTTGAATTTCAATCTACAGTTCTTAAATTGAATACCATATTAGATGAACTTCCAGCTTGCTGTGTGTTTTGGAGCCATTAAACGGAAAGACTAATCAAGATAAATTTAAAATAAAGAGAAGTGTGGTCAGAGAGCTAGTGTGTGTGGAAATGTTATGTCTACATAGTACTCATCATGTACAGAAACCATCTTTGCTTCATTTCCAAGCATGTGTATTTCATTTCAACAAGGAATACAACCACAGGACCATACTGTCCATGAGCATTGCTGTTTCGAAAACCCTAGTCTCACTTTTGTTGTGAAACAGTGTTCATCTGTTTGTGCTATTTCCATCCCTGATTCCTTTAGTGAGCTAAGAGGAAAGCACAGGTCCGCTGCATCCCTGGAGATGCTAAATCTCGACATCAGAAAGACAAACAACATCTGTTTACTCTCAGCAAACACTCTCTAGCAGAGCTGCTGCCACGGCGGAGATATCACACACGCAGGCTGAACAAAGCAGTAAGGTGTCTCTATCACACTGTGATCCCCAATCTGGATCATGTTTTAGAGAGAATCCCTATAAAGTTTACTTTGCTTAAGGTGTCTAGGCATCTATGACAGGGATAGTCTTCTGTGAAAGAAGAGCCATGCTGTGCATATACAGTAAATTCTAACATATAATGTGAAATAAAACTGTGTGTGTGACGTGTGATTTTAGGGTATTTTAAATGGGGAAGCGAGGCGATGCCCTGGACCAAGAACCATCAACGCAGAAAAGCAATTAAGAGTTAGCCAGACTGAACCATAATGCAATCAGAGCTTTTATCTTCTGATTGTTAAAGCTAATAGTCATGACTAGATTGATACAGAGACACACTGAAATGAAAAAAGCATGGAAAGAGAAACTCAATTTATAGTTTTCTTACCGTCTTTGCTCATTAAGAATTTTGATAAATATAAAAAATAACTACATTAAAGCTGCACTGTTTAACTATGGGAAGAAAAATAAGAAAAATCTTACAATTCCTCTACTTTAGGTCATCACAAATACAAATGTTAGTAAAAGGTTTAACTTTAAGTTGGACTTATAGATACACATAGATAGTCCTGGTTACTCATTACTATGACACAAAGAACGGTACTGATCGGCCCATAGGAGGTGCTATAATGAGCCCTCAAAGTCTAACGGCCGAAATACATGGGACACGGACACGACGCGTCACGTAGGCGGGGTGGAGCGGGGTTTTTTACCTGCTACACAGACTCCGTCTTTGTAGCGTGTGGTTGCGTGCCAGCCGTGGTTTTCTGAGGAGATATCAAGTTGAGTTTTGCCAAGTGATAATGCAGTTGGTTATGCAGGCTTTGGAAGTGTAGGCTATATTAACTGGTACTGAATTAATTAACTAGATCGTTTTAACTACAGGATCATGGATACACATTGATTTGATTGATTTATTTTAATGTGCAATGTAAAAGCACCCACAAGGTTGCTCTGCTGCATCACATTGCCTCTGGTACAATGAGGTATTTATTTTAATCATTTTTAAACAGATTGCACTCGTTTTTTACACAGTTCTATGGAGTTTTTACCTGTTTGAGGGCCGTGTAGCCGCGCGTAGAGGGGAAAAAATAGACCAGACGCGCAAAACTAGAGGTGAGCCGTGTGATGCCCGCGCGGGTGCGCGCGGCTTCCGTGGTCCGTGTAGCAGCTTCAGTTGATTATACTGGACGCGCTCTGCTGCGGGCATTCTGCGGCAGACGTGTCGTGCCGCGTCCGTGTCCCATGTATTTCGGCTGTAAGGCTACTCATAGCCATTAGTCATGTGAAACTTGGTACACATATGCATCTGGACAATGCTGAACATTTATGCCATTTTTTGAGTGTGCCATCTTGGATTTTTTTAAAAACCTTTAAAAGTTTCTCCTCATGAACCAAAGGTCAAAATTACACAAAATTTGGCAAGTACATGCCCATAAATGAAACAAAATTGAAAAAAATGAACCACAGTTTCTTTTGCAGTCCACAGTTCTGTCTTAATTCACACTGGATTTTGGGAATGCAGGATTGTCTTGTGATCTTGTGACAATTTTACTTGTGTAGTGTATTTTTTTTCATGTAATTCTAACATGTAACTAAATATGAGATTAATCGCAGTTAATTACAGGAATTCTGAGATAACTGTAATTAAAGAAATTACTTTAGAAATTAGTATTTTTTCAAACTTACGTTTGACAGCCCTAAAATAGGCTTTGGAGCTCTAAGTGCGTGGCTTTGGCTGCTGAAAACTCTATACACTAGGTGGAACCAAAAAATGCAGAACTAATGCTGCTATAAATGCAGCACATCAACTTTTCTGGTCCCTAGCCTTGGTTAGCGGCTGTGCTAACAATATGTTTCTGGAGATGTTTATGTGTGTTTATGTGTGTGTGTGTGTGTGTGTGTGTGTGTGTGTGTGTATTCGTGTTTGTGTGTCCACCCAATGATAGCAGGTTGCCGCGGGTGAGACATGAAACATTCATAGCAGATGAGACCCAGGCATCACAGAACAGGAAGTTAGATCCCCCAGGGGCTCTGACCCTGCACACACGCACACACACACACACACACACACACATTTGAGTCAACCAAGCCTGAATAACCGCTGCTTTGTTTCATTGACATTCTGCTTCTGGATATATACCTGCAGGCACCAAAGACGGAGGGAGCACACACACACACACACACGCACGCACACACACACACACACTGTTGAGGCCACAGTCTTGATTTATGGTGGTGCAGAGTGCAGACGCCACCTACCCCAGGTGCTGCTGGGAGATAGAATCCTGCATGGGCCGACACCCATCACAGAGGACCATCTCCACACACACACACACACACACACACACGCACAAACATTCTCACACACACACAGAGACACGCACACACATTCTCACACACACACATACTTTACCTCCAAGGCCAAGACATTATATCATGCCATACAAGTGTATTAGTGGCTGAGTAGTTTCATGTGTAGTTTGTGTGTGTGTGTGCGTGTGTGTGTGTGTGTGTGTGTGTGTGTGTGTGTGTGTATGCACGCATCCCTCACCCCCCCACCTGCCACTACAGTAGGTATAAACGTCTCTCCTCGCAGCATGCTCCTTGGGCCGGCACGTTACCAGCAGCTAGCCCGCCGCCCGGTGTTACTGACAGCACACTGAGAAAATAAGCCACATTGGCTTGACTTAACCACATTAGCTGTGAGCACAGACTGACAGCGTCTCCCTCCACAGCCCCGCGACATCAAATCAACAGCCACCAAAACAGCCCTCAACAGCCTTCAGTACAGCGCGCCTTGCTTCTTGGCCTCCCTGGAATCACATATTCACAAACAATTTGAGAATAATAAGCAAGAGGCACGGTGAATAAGATGAAAATGCAAATAGGCCAGGGGAGGAGAAGAGCGAGGGACTCTCACATGTCTGTCTACTGTAGGTGTTCCCAACACCGGGTCGGGATCCCAAGTCAGGACACCTGATATGAAAATGGAATCCCTGGAAATATTCTTAGTCAAAATAAAATTTATGCAATGACATTTTATTATTACTACGATGTGGACAAACACTACAGTCAAGGTGTTTTGTGATGCATAGAAGTCTCCTGTGAAAGCCAGGCTTTTTGATTTGTCAACACACAGCTGTCATGGTAGCTGTACATGAGACGCAATTTCACAAGGCAAACAATTTGTCTACATTCATTGTCTATGTGAGGCGAATAAACGGTGTACACACGACATGACAGTTTGCGATGCCAACCAGGCCAGCGACGTGGTGAGAAAAGTTGACAAAGTTTAGTAACATGCAAATGAAAAACAACAATCACGGTACGAGAACCAAACCCATCCGGGCAAAAAGCTGGAGATTGTTGGTCTTCCTGGTGTATAACGTTACCAGAGGTAGCTTAAACTACTCTAGCTGCTAGTTTTAGCTCTGGTAAGCTAAACAAGTAATGTTAGCTTGCTAGCCTAACTATCCCATCTCATCCAAACAGCTGTAGCCACTTAGCTTGCTAGCTTGCCAGAGTAAAGTACAATTTCAAGAGTACATTTTCCATACATATGCTTATGGATTATATTTGGGTAAAATGAAATCAAGAAATTAAGAAAATGATAAAATACAAAATTGGTCTCCATAAACAAACAATGAGAATTTGCTCGGATGGTTGTCCCCAAAACACACCCAGTGAAACGCCCCCAAGTGGCGACTTTTGGTAGTTAGTGACCAGCTCACAATAAGAACTTGATTTTTGTCACTATAGACCCTGTTTACACTTGGTTTTAAAATGCGTCTTGGGCGATCGGATCACAAGTGGACAGCCGAGACACATCGCCGTCTACACCTGTGTTTATCATGCGTCTCCAAGGTGTCCAGCTGACCACTTGTGTTCAGATTTCGTTACTGCCTAAGTCACTTCTGCTAGAAGGTCAAAGGGCCCCGCGCACAGTTAGACTTGCTATTATTGTCTTTGGCTTTACGGTATGCTAGCTTCAAATGTTTGATTTTACGCTGGCATTGCTGCCAGCTACGGTTGTAGCCATTTTCTTCCATCTTCCTAGCAATACCCTCGTAAACGGCCCGGTTACGATAGGAGTCGTCTAGTTTTCTTTGGACTGAATCTTCTACCCAAATGGAGATTAGGCATCTGGTTTCACTTGCACTCCAACCACGTACATCAGTGCTCCTCCTCCTCCTCCATTTTTTCGAGCGCTGGCGCGCTGTCACCAAAACAACCACCACGTCCTGCATTGATGACGTATTTTCCTGTTACGTCCTTGTCGGGGACGCATCAGGACGCATTAGCGTTTACACTACAAAAGATATGTGGTCAAATGCGTCCCAGACCACCTCGGCAAGTGGTTTGAGTGATCGGATCACAATGCGTCTTGGTGGTCGTTTACACTTGTATTTAGCGCTGTCCACTTGTGATCCGATCGCCCAAGACGCATTTTAAAACCAAGTGTAAACAGGGTCATGAGGATTCAAACATTGCTACTGTCACACCTAATGTTGACTGAATTTCCCTCCACGATAAATAAAGTACCTATCTACTGTATGTTGTAATTGCAGGAGTCAGGGGAAAATTCCAACCTGAACATGAGATCACCTGCCAAAAACCTTGGGAAACACCAGGCCAAGGGCCAGGCCCAGGACCATAACCTTGTTACTAATCAACCCCTGAACCCTCGCCAGGATCCAGCCCCACTAATCACTCATTTTCATTTCCATTTATATTTACTTGGTGCCCATAGGACAATTTGTAGGACCTGTATTTATTGTAGCCTGAACCAATTTCAGTCAGCCTGGATCATTCCGGACTTGTTATAATAGGAAAAACTTGATTGACTCACATGAACTCACGTAAACACGATAGTGGCGTCCAACCCACAAACTGGCAAGTGCTTAATGGCTACAAAGCACAAACTGCCTCCGCAGAGGTAACCACTGCAGATCCCATGAATCGTGAATATCGTAAACAAGGGAATAAGACCGAAAATGAAAGTGAGTGATCCCCGAGCCCTTTACAAGGACAGCCCCAGCTCCTGCCTCCCCACCTAGACTTTCAAACATATGCACAGTTCATTAGTGTATTATTAAGCATCACACGTTACGGTGAGGATGTGTTTATCCCCTTTAGTCTGTGTAACATGTTACAGTAGAGTTGTAAGTGCTAATCTAGTCTGCCTGTTGATTTGGTTACATGAACGCTAATTAGAGCCAGCAGCATGGAAATCTAATCAGTTGCTCGATTTGGCCTAGCTCTAGTTGGGGGCTGAAGTCTTCAAGTCCAAGGCAGGGCAGTCAGTTGTTGCTCTTGCTGACTGAAAGCAGCAATAGTTAAATTTAATCGAACCATGTTTGAAGATTTGTGATAGAGGGAAAGGAGGATAGATAGAAACAATGTCAAAATACATGGATATTCTATAATAGACAGATTAGATGGTTATCTAATATAGATAGAGACACAGATTAGCCAGCTGGCAGAAAGCTAGATAGATAGCTAGATAGATAGTCAAGCAGTTAAATATCTAGATGGATAGCTATCTATCTACTAGTAGCCTATGTGTTTACATTAACTTGTGAGTCAATCAAGATAGATAGATAGATAGATAGCTATCTCCAAGGTGAATGGAAGAGAAAGACAATGCACCACAACATAGCAGGCATCCTCATCAGATGGTGTGTATTAGAATAGTAGCTCGTCAGCAGCCTCCCAAAACAATAAAACAGCGGTCGACAGACAGCTTAGCCCATCAGCACACTGTTAAATTACAGCCATCAGCACGGCCCCCCCTCTGGATCTAAACTCCCATCTCTAGCACCAGGAGAACAATCTGCAGAGTAATTAGCCTCCACCAACAGACAGTTACAGAGAGAAGGAGGACGTTTGGCTTGATTAAATTATTAAACCACACAAACAGAAAACAAAAGCAGCATCAAAGAGGCACTGCGGCTCTCCTTCAAAGCTCCTCGCTGTTCCCTAAATACAGAATACAGAGAACGTGTTCTCCCAAGCCACTAGTTGGCATAATTAGCTAAATGTGTGTATTTGTGTGTGTGTTTGTGTGTGTGTGTGTGTGTGTGTGTGTGTGTGTTTGCTGTGATTGGACCCATTCCTCCAACTGCTATCTAAAAACCAAGTGGTTAACGACAACATGCTGCCAGGGAGCCCCCCCACCCCCACCCCCCTACCCCCACCTTTTACGCTGACACACATACACACACACACAAACACATACACACACACACACACACACAAACTCACACACACACATTAAACAATACTCTAATTACAACATTTATAACTCCCCCTTGCCTCCTGCATCTCTCCAACCCCCAACCCACAAATCTGTGAATCTGGAATTGAATTTAGCCCAAGCTGAGGGCTGCGCTGGCATGAAAAGACTATTTGATTAGAACGGCAGTTGTTTCATTTGTGGCGCAGCAGATTGCAGAGCCTCTCTATCCGGTGTGCAATCTGTATTCATTACTCTGTGTAAAAGGATGATCCATGTCCTGACACCAGGCTCATCATTTCATGCAGATGCACAGCAGCTCCACAAGGCCCTTACCGAGCCACCGTGCCATGCCATGCCTCCCTTTGAAACCCCAGCTACACTCCTCTCTATTCTCCCCGTTCACATCTTCCTCTCTCATTCCTGGTTTCTTCTTCCCTTTTCTCAAAGCTAGCTTCTTACAGAAGCATTGTTTATCAGATGGCTCTTTGGCCTGAGACTGACCAGGTGAAGCTGGGATGGATGTTTGGTTGGTTGGTTATTTCCACACAACCATGAGAAATATTTAGCTCATAGTAAATGAATGGCAGGGAAATTAAACATGTTGCATAAGTCTTGGTAAAACTGCCTTGAATCAACCTAAATCAACAACAACACTTATGCTATGCAACACTATGCTAAATGAGCATAATTTAGCAAAAAAAAAAGATGTCATTACCCCTTTGACTCCTATTCATTTAGAAGTAGCATTAGTTTACTGATGTTTATAAGAGAACTGTGTATGCAATTCAATTTCACTTTGTTCCTAGACTAACATCACTCTCACGCTAAAGAGCTTGCCTAACTATCACAAAACAGGAATTATCCCTTAAGTTCCTCTCCTCTCTCTCTTCCTTTCCTCTTTTCTCAGTGCGTTCACTGTCTTTCCCCCTCTCTTTTTATTCCAGGCTGTGCCTAGCAACCTTGCTCTCTCTATTCATGGATCTCAAAGGCCTCTCTCAGAGGCCTGCTGGCCTCCTGCCACCACCAGGCTCCAAGTCAAAAAGGTATCAAATGGCACACAACATCCATTTTAGACTGCAAGGCTTATTTTTTAAATGTATATAAATTGGTGCCCTGCAGTAGCAGTTGTGAGTGCATGTGTGTGTGTGTGTGTGTGTGTGTGTGTGTGTGTGTGTGTGTGTGTGTGTGTGTGTGGGTGAGTGGTGAGTGGGTGTGTGTGTGTGTGTGTGTGTGTGTGTGTGTTGACAGTCGGTGGGTAAGTGCATTTATTAAGTGCATGTGTGTGCATGTTTATGCATGTATCTAATCTAAGCAGTGCCAGTGCCACAACTACAGATGTAATCGTCCCCTTCCTCTTTCATGGTTTTGGGATGGGGACCAGAAGCAGAGATGGAGTGGGCTTTGGCAGCATCTCACACACTGCCACACTGCTGGGCTCCGTATGGATGGGCCACTGATGCACATACTGTCCTGATGAGCACGCACACGCCAACACATCTACTGATGGTCCCATGCCAGCACACGTCACAAACTACAGGCTGTTTCACAACATACTGCATGTGAACAAAACCGACAAAACCACATTCACATATCCCACTAACTATCATACAATCTTGACTACAGATTTCTTCTGATTAGAGTATTATATTTAGTCATATAGCCTCACTAAAATATCTGTAAACACAGGGATGCTGGGAGAGATTGGAAGACCATATCAAAATCTAAAACTCAAATATTAGGCAATGTATGTGAGGCGATGTGAGTACCACGCATCGTTTTTTAAGCCGAAAAGTCCCAGGAAACTGTAAGCTAAGAGCTGTGTATGAGTCTGTACTGTTTGAATAAAGAGAATCCAAATGAGATTAATGAAAACACTGTGTCTGCTTTATTTCAAAACATGCCCTTAAGCTCTGTGCCTCCTTTTTAAAGTGAATCAAGCTAAAAATAAGGCAGTGAATTCTGATAAGGAACCTTGCGTCAGCTGAGATAACCCTGGGAAAACTCATTTTGCTATCAGGGAGACAATTTGAAAATTCATTGTGTGCCGTCGTCATATCCTTTTGTCCATGTCATTATGAAGTGATCTGGGGAGCATCAGCTTTGACAATGAAGAAGGATGCCTTGGTTCCCCTTAACAGAACAAGGTCACCTACGATACCCTACGCTCCCTGACACAACTGTCTGTCTGTCTGTGACTTGTGTGTCTTTCAAAAGCACACAAGTCTTTCAACAACTTCCTACTGGGGTTTGAAAGTAGGATCCTAAACTTTCTGGGCCTATGTGGTGTGTTTGAAGTCAAATAATCCCTTTGGCAGAGTCACACAGAAGCCCATTTCTCTCCTTTGGAGACTGCAGTGAGGGGAAGCTTAAAAAGGAACTTCCAAAGCAGAAGAAGACCACAAGCACAGGATACATGCCTATCTAGCCTGCACCATATGCAATAGAGGCAGAGAGGGGGAAAAAGGCAAAGCAAAGGACTAAAAATGACATAGTTAGCCTGCATGTGGAGTCTTTTAGACATGCAGGGTAAACAGACAAGCAGACCTGTTGACGGGTATATGAGGGTGTGTGTGTGTGTGTGTGTGAGGGCTTGCCTGTGTATGTTGCTGGCAGCATGGGTAGACCTGATAAAGTGCCTGTGGCTGAGCAGGAGTCTAATCCTGGAGCTGAGCGTCCAGCAGGCCCTCCCACAGGCAGACCCCCCGCTGTCCTGCTGCGAGCAACTACCAGCAACCGGCTGTCTGCAGCGCATGCTCCTCGCCACACTACGCCAGCCATGATTAGCCCACGCTCATCCACGAATGCTCACCAGAGACCTGCCTGTCCTCCTGTCCCTGTCACTGCTGAAGGACATCACAACACAGACATGGGGGCGGAGGGAGGCGAGGAGCGACGAGGGAAGGGAGGAGGAGACAGAGGTGGAATAGGAGACAAGGGGGAGCGGGGTGTGCTCGCACACTTCTGGGCTCTCGTCAAAGATGACTCCACGGTGTCACAGAAGGGCGGATAAAATGACAAAGCAGAAAAGAGGAGGAGGAGCAGGGGTGAGGTTAAATGTGTTGATCCAGACAGACGTGGCCCAGACAGGCCCTCTACACCAGTACATTGTCCAGAGCTGATGGAGCAGTGAGCTCAGATAAGAACCTCCATTATGCAGTAGTGAGGAGGAGCAGTCCAGGAGTGATGCTGGCTGGCACTGCTGTTACACACCACAACCAGCAGCTGACTTCCCAGAACTGCAGCCAACCTGCTCTATTTAGGATGGGAGGGAAGGGAAATATATTGCCTACATGAACAACAAGTAATTTCTCGTAAATACACCCCTCCCCTCCACCGCCCGCTCTCCCTATACCCTCCCTTCCTGCTTCCTTCTCTTCTGTGGGGAGAAAAAAAATCAATGTGCATCACATCCATTACCGTGCTCTTGTACTGCTCTCTCTCCCTATCTCTCTCTCTCTCTGTCTCTCTCACTCTCATTCAGCATCTCATTCTCCTTTACTTCGTTCTTTTCTCTCTGCATTAAAACAAGACATCAAAATATTCATGCTGTATCTTTCAAACTGATAAGTAAATTACACATTTGGAAAACGTCACATTGCAGAGGACGTTTGCAGGCCTTTTAAGCCCAATTAGACACTATGACACGCGATATCTGACTCACATAATGTTGTACTCATTTGTGAAAGCCCTGGTTCTAGCCTAATCGTATTCTGTATAAAAATGCTAGCTGCATAAATGAAGTGGGATTGGTTGATTAGCGTCACCAAGACACGATCCATAATGGCTCCCAGACAGTTTTAACATCCTCTACTTAATGTTTAACTTAATGTACCATCCAACTTATCCCGCATGACAGATTACATAACATTACTGATGATGAATTTAAATCGATGAACACGGTCTGAAATAGTAAAGTGATGATAGCCCTTTAGGGATTCAAGGTAACACGTAGCCTATTCTGCCTCAGTTCGTCCTCTTTCCAGATTATGGAGAGTAACCGCCCTGCACTGTGCTTTCCCTGGACAAGTGAAGCTTACAAATCACCCCTGCAGTAGTTTGAGGAGTTGAAGGCGCTCGGCGCGAGGTTTTACTGCCTGTCTTCTAAGAATGGCTCCCTGAAGGCTCCTATGATAATAGCTCACAGCCGTGCCCTTCACGCAGCCTGACATCAAGCACACCCCTACAGCAGAATGGAATGGCATATCAACTTACCCAATGGGGGGTCATACCAACTCACCCACTGGTTACTGGTCATAACATAGGTGGAAGCTGAAAGGAAATGGTGGTAGCTCGAACTTATGTGTCAAGTTGAAATTCACTCACAGCTTGGAAATAAAACACAGTACTATTCTAAAGGTCCCATTTTATTCAGTTTTCATAATTTTGTTTTCAAATATGCTATGGCTCAGGATGGGAATGTAAGAAACGCACTTCATGATGTTTTGCAAATAAGTGTGGTTTAGTTAAGTTGAATTTAATTAGTTCAATTGAATGAATTTGAAGACTAAGTCCTCACAGGCAGAACAGTCCACAATGCTGGAGGCTGATTGGCCGACAACACCAGCTCCTCCAATTCAAATGAGGCGAATCCTCTGATTGGAGGCTTTCCAGTGGGTGTGTCAGTTCAAATGCTGTGAATTGGCCTGGTTGGAAAGATTTCAGTAATTCTTCAGTGAGGGGAGCCATTCAAGACCAAGACCAGTTATGATGCGTTTAGTGGAGTTATTGTGAATTGTTTGTCTGTAAAAAAAAAAAAGGTGGATTTTGAAAACACAATAACTTAAAACTCAAATATGGCAACTTAAGGAAAGACTTGAGAAAATGACAAACAGTGATGCATTAATTTGTCTTTTCTTTTATCTGTTCTCTCAGCCAATATATGGAATGACAATAGAGAGTAAGACCTGTCCACACCTGTCATTCGCAAAAAGATCTTATTAATTACTTAATTCACTTTGATGCAAATTAAAACCCTTTTTTTTCATCCCTACTGTCAGGTCAAGCATTGACTTTGCCTCCCTATGGCCCTATCAAAGTTTCTCCTAAAACGCTAACTTGTAGCCACATCAAACTGAACTCATCAAAAGGACAAATTCAGAGTGACACAGTTACTCTATGCAAGAAACCGTTTTCCTTATAGCATAGAACAGACAACAAGCAAAACCAATGCTCAGCACTGCATGGGCGTCACATAACGTCAAATAGTGTCACACGGTCCCAGTCGTTGCAACCTACTTAACCAGAATTGGTCTGGGCTTTGAGGTGAGTGAGTGGTTTGGGAAACACAAAAAAATGAAAGGACAGGCAAAAAAGAGACATCCATCCATCCAGCCATCCATCATAACCGGCGCTACGGTGAAGCCAATTTCCACAAAGCTGCTAAGCTGATTGAGGCAGACCAAATCTGTTTCACCAGCTTACATTCCTTCAAAATGGCCATCTCACTTCCAATATCACGGGGTTTTACTGTTCCCCATTCCCCTGGCTCGGGCTGAGAGTTAGCAAGGCTTAGCTGGATGAAACACTCCAACAGCCCAGTTCTCCCCTGGAACCCACTGATATCTCTATAGCGCAGCCTCTCCCCACATAGCTACACTTAGTTAGTTTATTTACTCATGCCATTATTTTGTCCATCTCTATTTTATTTCTCTGTTTCATTTTTTTGTTTCAAATCACAATGATATTACAACCAAAAGGGCATAAACCAAAGATTTATGTGCACTCGGGCGGTTGTGAGCACACACGCACATCCATGGGCATGCAGATTCTGTACACACACACACACACACACACACAGAGCACCACAAACCTTAGCAAAATGCACAGGCAGCTGTTATCCAGACCTCCTTCTACTGGGGTAGATTAAATTCACACAAGGCCTCTTTGAAGAAGGAAATTGGACAGATAAGAAATAGATTTCTATGAAAGAAGCCTATGAGAGGGCCTATAGAGAGAACTCAGAAGCGTGCAATGAAAATGTTTTTCCACCTGTTTTTGTCACCTGTAGGCTTGTCCTTGCACTTGCACGTGCCACTGTACATACTGTGTCTGAGTGTGTGTGCACATGCACAGCTGTACTTATCTGGAAATCATTTTGTTTGTCTACTTTGTGTCTTATATCCCCCACCCCTCTCTCTCTCACTCACTCTTTCCCTGTCATTTTGCCACAACAGCAAATATCCTGTTGGCCCAGGCTGCAGGCTGCTGTTGCTGGTCTATCTGGCCCTGGGATCGATCCGGCTCCTAGCCGAGGCCTCCCATTCATCTCAGAGCCATAAAATGTGATTAGTGCTGACTACAGCACTGCAGGGAGATGGGCTGATAGGCCTGATAGCCTCGACCAGGCTGGGCTGGGCACACTGCAGGAGACAGCAGCAACAGCATGCTGTGTATTCATCCTTGCCTTGTTCTGCCTCTTTCTCTATCACTCTCTATCTGCTTGTTTCTCACTCTCATCTTTGTCAATCGCTTTCTCCTTCCCTCTATCTCTCTTCCTCCCTCTGTCCCTATATCTGGCCGTCTTCTGTCTGTCTGTCTCTCTCTCTCCTTCTCTCTCTCTGTATGTCTATCTCTCATTTTTGCATTTGCTTCATAGGGCTGGCGAGCTTGTATGCACACGTATTACATAGCAGCAGTCAGACTTAAATGCCAGTAGTTTTCAGTTTTACCTTCTTCTCCTGTCCAAGTTACATTTAAATGACAAAACTGACAGAAAGAGAGATCCAATCAGGATGGATAAAACTCACTACCCCCCCTCCTACCCCCCAGAAGCCACGCTCACTGTTCCCACGCACAGTGTATCTCTGTGGCATGTGACCATCCCTCTCAGCCAATCACAGAGCTCGGAGCTTGCTAGTGGCAGAATTGAGCTCGGAGGCTGTGACAAGAAGTGAGGTAGGAAATAGATAACTGTCTCAGTTCTGAAGGGAAACGACTTGGTTGCACCTTTCTAAAGTGGGTGTTATGGACACTTATTCCAAATGCACTGAGATGTGTTAAAGGAAATTTGGGGAGGTACAGTGGCAGTCAGTTCTGTATTTGTGTTATATGAATGGAAATTTGGGCCAATCTATAGGTGTGCTAATATTACCAGACAGATAATGGCCTTTCACCGATATTAGCATCAGCATATGATCCACCAATAATGCAGCACAAAGATCATCATAAAAAAGGATTTTGGCGCATCCCATCACTTTTG
This sequence comes from Centroberyx gerrardi, assembly GCF_048128805.1. NCBI lineage: Eukaryota > Metazoa > Chordata > Actinopteri > Beryciformes > Berycidae > Centroberyx > Centroberyx gerrardi. Next base: position 10,797,214 of record NC_136005.1, read on the forward strand.
ATTAATTTTCATATTTGCACTGTAAGCTGCACATTTACATATACAGTAGATTCTAGGTCTCTGACAAAAAACAACAATATTAGATAAAATCCCAAGATAGAATAAGGAAAGAGGCCATACTTTATGATGAATAGTAACACTATACAACACCACAATATGCTGACCTGTGTCTCGCGGACGTTCTCCACGGTGAAGTTGAACCAGACTCGGAAGCGAGGGTTGCAGGTGTCAGGCCGGATGAAGAGGTCAAACTCAAACTCACTGATGTAGTCAACACGGCCAAGGTTACCTGCAGAGCCAATGAAACAGCTTACATTAGCATTAAGCGGAACCGTTTGGATTCCTCAGAGCCGTCGGGAACACAGAATCACAGTGGATCACTTCCTCTGCTTTCCTCAACGTCCACCATCCATGGACACAACACATTACAGACAAACAGACAGGCAGGCAGTCAGAAGACAAAATGTTGCCATAACACAGCACAGCCCTCATTTCAAATTCAAGCTCTACTTTTAAAGAGAGAGCATGTTGGAATGAGATGAGATAAGTCACTGGTAGCTGTTACTATGTGGCTTCTGTCCACTAACAGTGAATGACTGTCATAGTCGTCTCCTGCCTGGTTTATCACTGTATGTAATACATTTCTCCCCCTCTCCCCACATTGGTAGGGCTCTTTAATCAGAGTGCTGCCTGCAGGGAGAAGTCACTGTGGGGGACAGACAGACCGATAGACAGGGTTGTTCCAGCCATCCATATCTGATAGATAATACACTATCCATAGCAAGAAGATCCAGATGATCAGTGGAGTTATAATTAATCCAATGGGAACAGTCTCCCCTGCTTCCAACTATCATAGCTGTCTATAAGATGACTGGGCGGCAGATGATTACATGACAAGCATTCTAAATATAGGCCTTGTCTGTGTCTTCTGATTTATATCAGGACACACATGTAGTCGAGATTCTTCTGGTGCATGTGGAATTAATGATTGTCAGAGTGACAGCAAAGAGATGGGAAACAAAGTCGGATGAAAATGTGTTAGCCTTTTTGTTGTAGCCGCGTGGCAAAATGATCAATTGACAGGCTGTGTTAATTGTATGCTGTGCTTAGCCTAGGACTTGAGCCTAGTCCATGGAATCAGCTCAATCATTTGAAATACTGGACTGAGATGTTTGTCTGTATAAGTCCTCTAGTTGATGAAGAGTTAACTGGGCAGGCAAAAAGCCAACCAGCGCCACACCACAAGGCTCAACGTCCCTCAGCTCCCTCAGCTCTCTCCATCCATGTAGTGTTGACCACCTGGTGGCAGGTAGCACCATAGCAGCAACACACACACACACACACACATTCACACATTCACACACACACATACAGTACACACACATATACACACAGCTAATTATAGACAGATGGGCTAACCACCACACTGTCAGAGCAGATCCCTCTCCTTCTGCCATCGGAAGGAGCTAATCCACCAGTCAGCTTCCAATACGCACACATACACACACACACACACACACACACACACCACTCTGCTCTGCTCCATTGAAGCTGCCCACAGAAATGCCATCAGCCACTTAGTTTATACAGGACTGCACAAAACTACCAGGTGCTCTGACATAGACAAGACCACCCTTTCAGTTTGAAATTTTCAATTTCAAATTATATTTTCATTTGCAATCGCCTGACCACACAACATGTGACACATGACAGCAACACACAAGGCAGTGAGACAGAAATTGCAAGATGTTATTGTGCAACAATAAACTAATGACTGATCTGTATTTACATTAGAAGCCCATCCACTAACAGCTTCAGCTGCTATCACTAATGGCGAGTGGCGTCTCATTCCAGCACACTGGTGCCTGGGCGAAATCTCTCTCTGCAGACCGCTACTCTGACTGATTAGGGAGTGGCCAGGGCTGTGCTGAAAAATATAACCGTTATACTTTAGCCATTTATTCATCGAGACTCCTTTGATTATTCATTCAAGAAGCCTACAGGAAATAAGTAAGTTCCAAAAACTATGAAAGGTAGCAAATCTCAAATTTCCAAGTCAAGGAGGACAAAATACTAACATTTCACTTATTTATTGGCTCATATCACAATAGAAAAAGAGCGTTTGAAACACTCTGAAGAAGGCTCTGTGCCGAAACACGTAAGCGTTTTTCTATTGTGATATGAGCCAATAAATAAGTGAAATGTTAGTATTTTGTCCTCCTTGACTTGGAAATTTGAGATGTGCTACCTTTCATAGTTTTTGGAACATGCTCTGGGTTTTGGGTTTAGCACTCCACTGAGAATCCCATTGTTGAAGCGCAACCTCCTTTTCCAATTCAGGAAATAAGTAAGGTTAGATATAGACAATGAGGGAAAGGGAGAGACGGGTCTGATGGAGGGAGAGAGGCAAGCAGTCTACAGCTTAGCAGACACAAGAGGCAAAGGTTTATAAATGACCTTTACCATGTCAAAATTACATGAACCGAAGAAGATTGAATCGTGTATGTGCGTATGTGTGTGTGTATGTGTGTGCCATGTGTGCTCTTGCATGTGTGTCAGAACATGTGTCAGAACATGTTCTCTTCTTTCATTCCTTCCTACCTTGCTGCCTTTTTTCCTTCCTGCCCTCTTTCCTTTATTCTTTCCATCTCGTTTACTTTGCTGCATGTGTAAAGTACTTTGGAACACAGCACCATGAAAATATTTTCAGAGGAAAAAGTACAAAATATACAACCAAAAAATGACCTAGTTATCTCTAACCTATAGGCAGGCACATTTTAATGAGCATTTCACAGCAAACCTGCTCTATAGAGCTCTGCATGTGGCTGCGCTTGGCTGTGCAGTGGAGAAGCACTGAATAAAAAAGAAAAGAAAAAAAATCAAAGACACATCTGTTAAACAATCATGCGTACTTATCAACAAGCTCATATGGTACGCACAGTGGCTGGCTGGCTAAGAAGTGGCAGGCAGGCGGGCAGGCAGGGACTAGCTGGTTGGCTGGTTGGCAATGCAATCCGGAGCCATTGAAAGCAGATAAAGCCAAGAGCAGGCTGAGGGCTGAACCAGGCCCAGCTGCAGCTAGCACTGACAGAGAGAGGAGATAGAGAGCGGAGCAGCACCTGTTCCAGACAGATGTGTCGTCGAATCGATCATCTCTCATACCAACATCACAGCTATTTTCACAGCTAACGCTGCCAAATACCACCTATTAGACTAAGTTGATAATGGCCTCCAAAGGTCATCTCACCCAATACAGTGTGGCTAACACTGTATTGGGTGTACTGTTACTGTATTTGACGGTGAGAACACTAACGCTTTTGAAGGCACTTTGGCCATTTGCTTGAGGATATAATTTGTTAGATTTTAAGCGAGTAAAATGCCTCTTAACCATTATCAGAAATCAATAAATTGATTAATGAATCTCCAGTGTGAAAAGTCCCGCACATCACTACAGAAATCATTATTCAATCAACTGAAAATCAATTGAGAACATCTATGCTCACTATTGAAAATCTATTGAAAATGTCTATACTGGACATCAAAACATGCATTTTGAAATGCATCAATCTTTCTCCCGGGGGGATGCAGCTAAATTGCAATCACACAACATGTGTAAAGATATGTTGTTCAGCCAGAAGATGGTCAGTAGGTAGCTAAAACACTGTCAGAGACAACATACACAAACAAATATCCACTGGAGGCCACATTTTCCTAAAAGCTTACAAGCTGTGACTATAATTTACTAGTCTGTTTTCACTGCATGCTCACAAAGCAGAAGGGGTATCACAATCATTTCTTACATTTAAAATAAAAAATAAAAAAGACTCACATACTAATTACCAGACCAAAATGGAAAAACATAACCCGTGGCTGCCAGCTGAGTGCACAGTAAATTCATACAAGCATAATGCATACAATTTAGAATTAATTGGCTGTAAATGAAGCCAATCTATCTGTCCTTACAGGAAATCACCCACAGCAGAACTCTTCAAGAGAAGAAAAGTGTGATGAAGGTAGTCAGGAAGTGTGTGTGTGTGTGTGTGTGTGTGTGTGTGTGTGTGTGTGTGTGTGTGTGTGTGTGTGTGTATGTGTGCGCGCGTGTGTGCAAGGTACAGGTATATATTTAGGTTCAATTCACAGCAAACTAAGTAAGTAAACTAAATTTGATTAGAGGGACAAACTTTAAGCGATCAAACATAAAATATTCTGAAAACAGTATTTTCATTCTTTGATCTGAGTGTCTTCTTTCGAGTTTCTACTTGAACTGAGAGAAGAGAAGTGGAAACAGCTCTGCCTTCCCATGGAGCTGGCTCCATCACACAGAGATCTGTAGGCAGGTTAGCAAAGCAGCACAAAGCTAGTGAAAGCCTCTCTCACACTCTCCTCACTAGGGGCTGGGATTCAAAGGGAGCTCTTGGTTGGTACACAAAACCTTTCTTTTAAGGGATGCATATTATTTTAAATTCAAACAAGGTTGTTTATCAGTCTGCCAATACATATATATATAAAGTAGAGATGGGACGATATATCGAAATTCAATATATCGCAATACAGAAATGTGACAATACGTATCGTGGGACAGAAAAATGAATCACATTAGCTACATTTTTTTCTGCTGTAGTAATCACAAATGAGATGGAGATATTTTTCCTTTTTAATGACATTTTAAAATTGTTTACATTCTAGCAAGCCAATGCCATTGCTAGAGAGATTTGTGCCTCAGAAATAAAAATAATTCGGCATTGAACTTTTATTTATAACATCGTATCATGGTTATATCGAATCATGAAGCCCATATTGTGTATCAAATCGTATCATGAGTTAAGCATATCTTCCATCCCTAATATAAAGTTTTAACTGCTTTTTAATTGATATTTCCTATTCCACACACTTAAACAACAACCTTTTTATTTGTAATTGATGCAAACCCCAAACCAAATATGGTGAATACAAACATGACAAGTTAATGACCAAACTTTTACATAGGAGGCAGATGCACACGTGAGACAGGGGCCAAGCAAGCATCTCTCTGTCTCTGGTTGTGAACCGCCGCAGCACTAGTGACAGCCAGCAGCCATGGGCGGTTGGGTTATTGAGCCTGATGCTGGAGGGTCTGACGTGAGAGATGGCTCCAGCCTCAAGGTTAGAATTACATGTTCAGCCCGCGGAGCAGCAGGGATATGACACGCCATTGATCCCCGTTTTAATTTTATGGTGGCTACCTCCAGATTCAAACGCTTTAGTAGGCTGGTAGCCTGGCCCTTTTAATCAATCCCATATCATTTAGTATTTAACTAACATAAACGGCCAACTGATCCCTCTGAAATCCCCTCTGAAAGCACTAAAGATACAACAGATAAAACACAGATAAGTTATTCTGAGTCTTTATCATGTTGAAAAGCTGTGCTCAGTATGCTAGATCCGTCATTAGGAAATCTGTATTTTTGTTCTTTATGAAACAGACAGACTACATTAGACTTAGAGAAGCTAATGAACTACACAGGGAGAAAAGATGAGAAAGAGGGAAAACGACAAAATTTCTAGTCCTTGAGATCTCTTGCATAATTCCTCTTGAGCTTTGTGTCTCTACATATTCTTCTTCAGTTGTGTCTTGGCAGGTTATGTTGAATATCAATCTTTGTCCTTGAGGGAAAACTAGTGCAGCGTTTAGACATTAACAAATTGGTTTTCAACAAACAGCTTAGCCCTACTGGTGGTGCAGCCCACCCAGACACAATGCTGATTCTGAACAAGATTTTACACATGACAGCCTCTCCTTGAGGAAAAGCCTGAACAAAACTCTCTCTCTCTCTCTCTATCTCCTTCTGTCTCTCTCTTTCTGTCTCTTCTTCTTACATGCGCACTAAAAGATCGGATGAAAATAACAAAAGGTGAAATTTTTCTAAGAGAAGTAGAAATCACAGCCATACTTTGAATATGCTGAAAACAAAAGTGTCAGTAAAATGGGAATGGAACCTGCATCATTACACAGGGCCATGGGCAAGTAAACAGGCAGCGGGCATGAGGTGGCCAAGTGGACAGTCATTCATTCACACATGGGCTCCCAGAGTGTGAGTCTGTGTGTGTATGTGAGCGAGAGAGAGAGAGCGAGCGAGAGAGAGAACTGGAGAGAGAGAGCAGAAGAACATGGCTAATGTAATCCCATTACGGAGGTACAAGAGGGAGCAGTCACAGTGCTCAGCCCACACAATGGGCCGGCCTGCAGCCTGTAGCTATCCACTGGATGGATGGTTTCTGCCATGCAGATGGATCATCGTACAGCAGCAGGCCCGCCTGCCTCAGGCCTGAGGTGGAACTCACTCACACAGCCAGCCATTAGAATGGTAATAGGCAGTTGTTTTAAAATGAAATCAACTGTGTGGTTACAGTGCTTCCTACTTAGCAGCAGTGTGGGCTATCATATCCTAAAATGGTTCATAACATTTTCACGCATGAGTTTAACCACATAACTTCCGTGTGAACTACGCAATTGTGTAGCTGGGAAAAATGCATGGAATATATTTGCCGTTGGAATTAATCAGGTGTTTCTAATAGCATTTAGTTTTGCTGCAGCAAAATTAACAGCCTCTAGATGAAAAATCATTTGCCTGCAGTGTAGGCAAAATTGAAAATCCATTTTCAATGCTGACCCGAATAGCCTAATTCATAGAAAATCATAACTCTAGGTATTATAATTCAAACTTTACACACTAAAATTTAAAACACCCCCCTCCCCTCGCCACACACACACTCACACATACACCTACACACACACACACACACACACACACACACACACACACACACGCACACACACTCACACACACACACTCACACACATATACATACACATACACATACACACACACATACACACAAGATGATATCCCCCATTTCTTTTGGCAGGCGTAGGCAGGGCCTAAATTGTGTTTAAACACCAGACTAGAGATTAAAAGAGTGCTGTACTGCTGAGGGAGAGCAGCCGGGCACCTTTTTAAACTTATTTTTGCTATGTGTTCCATTTCATTATTGGAAAACACATCAGTTTTCCCTCCGGCTGCTCTGCGGTGTGAGGAGGATTCCTGGACACAGAAGAGGAGGACTGATAAAGAGAGAATTGATTCCAGCCAGCAGCAGCAGCAGCAGCCATAGTGAAGGTGTCTCAGTTTAGACCTGCAGCTAAACGTCTGGCTTCTCTCTCTCTCTCTCTCTCTCTCTCTCTCTCTCTCTCTCTCTCTCTCTCTCTCTCCCTCTCTCTCTCTCTCTCTCTCTCTAGCTGTCTCTCTCTCTCTCTCTCTCTCTCTCTCTCTCGTCTAAAGGCAAGTTGTCACCGAGGCAACATCAATCTCCTGCCTCATGACTTCTTAAAGCCTGCCTTCTCCCCCGATGCCTTATCACTTCATCTGCAGGCAAGATTAAAGAGGTCACCTCCAAGTTTCCACAAACTAACTCTCTAACAGGTATACCAAACTGCAGTCTATTCACTACATCTGTTAAATAAATGAATGATAGAGAATAGGAACCTAAATGAGGAATTATTTAACTATCTATCTTACACATTTCTAACAACATGCAGCCTCTTAACTTTTTTGTCTGCAATATTCTCTCAATATAATGACGCAACTTCAAATTAATTTAATACCTAAAAGAATCTTGTCTGATGTCCTATACAGTCCCAAACACACAATAACTGATTGTGTATTCATAAACATTATGTGGAAATTGTCCTGAAAATAATGTTAATATAGAGCAAAGAGAGGATAAGAGCAGACAATAAGAGGAGACAATAAGGGAAAAAATCATATCGTTATGAGTCCATCTATGCTCCAGCGAGCTCCTCGTTTCAATATAGATGAAGAAAGCTGGGCCTGAGGACAGCAGAGAGATATTCAGCAGCCCGCACATATCTGATGATGTACAGGCCTGCCTGCACATTCTAAAGAGAACACATTTTCTAGCTAGCCTTTTATAATTGTTTTTTTTTTCCTTCCAAAAGGCCCTAGAGCTAGACTGGTATGCTCCATCTGAAGCGGCTGGTGTAGTAATGGGTCATAGTGATGCATTCTTACTGGGACTGGCTTAATTGTATTATCAATCTCATCCAGACAGTGCTTCAGCCCCACAGCTCTGGACACGTTACTGTCAGCCGCTCTGCATTAGCATGGGGGGGTGAACCATGAGGAATTGCAATCTTCACTTTCATCTGTTTCTCAAGCCTAAAATGGTGGGCTAGCTGGCTGGCTAATGTTTTTTAACAGAATCTGGGAGCTGCCATCCCTTGGTTCTCATTCTGTCTCTGTCTATCTGTCTGTCTGTCTGTCTGTCTGTCTGTCTGTCTGTCTGTCTCTGTCAGTTTCTGTTTCTCTCTCTCTCTCTCTCTCTCTCTCTCTCTCTCTCTCTCTCTCTCTCTCTCTCTCTCTCTCCTTATCTTTTGCTTATGGTGTGTCCTGTGTGTTGGTGGCCACTGCCGAGAGTAAATACAAGTCTGTTCCAATTTCATGCTATCTTTTAACAAGTTAATTATGTGGAGCCCTACAAAGGATGAGGACAGAGACAGAAGGAGGGGGCATTGGCAGAGGGACAACTGCCCAGGTCTGCTTTTTGTTGTTCTATCTTGTTTTGTTTCTTCTTCTCCAAGCACTCTCCCTGCTCTCTCTTCTCCTCTTCTCTTCTCTATGCTCTCCCTATCTCCCTCCCTCCCTCGTTTGCTCTCTTCCTCAGGAGTAATCTTTCCAGTGGCTCCAGTGGTGGAGGAGAGTTTGGAGATAAAAGCATGGGGAGCTGAGGGGTCCTTGGCAAGCCTAAGGCAATGAGAAGGTCAACAGGCCTGCTAAGAAGGGCTGTTATCATCTTGGTAACATGTTATCGGAGAGCCTGCAGTAGTGCTTATTTACAGTTATTGCTCCCTCTGGGTGCACACTTCAGCGCCTGGGGCTGATTGCTCTGTAATGAGTTCAGGAACACAGGGAGCCAACGCAAGAAAAGAAGAGAAACAAGGGAGGCTAGAAATCACTGGCCAACAACCAATAGGTCAGCAAGAAAAAATCGAGGAAGAACAGAAAAAGCTGTTCATTGGAAAATGCAAGAGGACCAGACAAAAAGCAAGTGAACTCTACTAGCCAAGACAGTTCTTCTCTCCAGTGCCTGCGCCTTGCCATTCAAGAGCAAACAAATCACCCCAATTGGAGAGGGCGGCAGTTCCTCAAATGAGGTACAACCAAGTTAATCCAGTACAGCAGTAAATGGCTCTTGATCTGCAGTCGGCTATATTAGTTGTAAGGAAGAACCACCGATCGCTCGGCCTTAAAACAGTCTATTCCCATCTCTGATGTCCAGAATCCCTCTTGTAATTTAGTTTGCCAGTGGTGCCTTTTCTGTATTTATTTGCTTGACCTGTCCGGTATTGTGTGTGCTAATCAGATCGGTCCATATTTAACGGGCTGAAAGGTGAAGTGGTAAGAGTGAATCCGGGAGTTGAGCAAGCCAGGAGAGAGGATGTCTGCAAATCCCAGGGTGCTTTTTCAACCGTCAGGAGCAACGCAGAGGAAATCTCTCATTGTGAAACAGCTTTTCAATCTGGGGAATTACACTAAGTGCTGCTACTGTCAATGCAATGCCAGCTTTACAGAAAGAGAAAAAAAGAAAATGAAAGAGCAGGAAAAAGGCAGTGCTGAATGCCATTCAAAAGGCTTGGCAGAAGATCAAGGGTTTTTTGTGCAATCACTCTGCCAGGCACTGTACCCAAGCATGGTGCAATTTACTTAAGAGAAATTAAGCAACAGAGCAATAAATATATATGACAAAGTCACAAAGTACAAAGAAAAATAAGATTTTTTTCTAGTATATACCATAAAAGCAAATCCATCCTATGACAAACTAATCCCTATTTATACCATCGGATATGGGAGATTAAGAGACATAATTTGGTAATTCAATTTAGAGACATAATTCATCAGCAAAGGAGAGCGCAGGGAGCTTTTTGGGACGAAGTTTCTTCATCACGGCAGGAGGTTCCAGATGATGCCAAGTTCATGATGCAGAGAAGATAAGTGTTTTTTATTGGAGAGAAACTACTCCAACCCAGATTTCCTTTAAAGCTGTGACAGGATTCCCAGATCTAAAGTTAGTTCAAGATAAACATCTACTCCTATATTCACAGTGGGAGTATATAGCCACATCATAAACTGGAATAAATAAGTTTAAAATACAGTCAAATTATAAATTGTCCTTTTGCAAAATGCAAAATATTCTTCACTTATGCTTGCCAAACCTCTTCTGATCCTGATTTTGATTCTGAACCACTACAAGTGGACACAACAGCTTTTTAAAGAAAAATATATAGTATATATTTTTAGACTGAGGCTACACAAGCATGAGTGCTTCTAAGAACTAGAATATACACTATTTTAGTGCCTCTGAAAACTAGAGCACGTTCCAACTTGTTCAGTATTAAGTCTCGTTTGAAATGTCCAAGGAAAGAATTCCTGATAAACAGTGCTGGCCCCCGAGGAGTGCATTTCAATATTGTTTACTTTGAGCAGTAGGCCTACAAGATAGCTGCCTGGATTCAGACCAAAATGTATTCTATCAAAATTCTGCTCCTGTCAGTATTTCGCCCTTCACTTTATAAGCATATTCTGTACATGAATTTGTGATATCAAACAAACCCTGACACATCAATGAAGCTCATCTCAGAGAGAGGTTTTCTAAATAAATCAGCAGAATAAACACAGGCAGCTTAAAAAACATGAACTGGTAAAGCGTTACAAATCCTCGCCATTTTCCCAAACTGCACCCTCTTGCCTGGGATGAAAAATGACACGTCTGCTCTGAAACTGTGTTTATGGCGTCAGGAATTGCTTGGAAATGAATTACTCCATCATTGGAGCCTTGTGCGCAAGCATCACTAGTGCAATGCAGAAATCTTGTCGCAGTCATTTTCACTTAAGACATGGTTGTATCGTTGAAAGATGCTGGAGGCAGGCCTCAAGCCAATGGATTGTGATGTTCCAAAGTACATTCTTTAGACTGGCAGTACAGAAAATACCCTAAAGCTGTAATTTAAAAACAACACCAAAGTTAAACCTGTTTGTGTCACACTTTCAATAAGAATGAGGCAACAATATTGCCAATTTTTTGTTGATGTTACAAATGGGCTATTTTTTATACCCAGTGTCTGAATATTTTCCCCTCAACCTTTCCAAATCTCATAGCCACACCTTGTATACAGTTGATAATCAAATCCCTTTAATTCTCTAAATTTCCAAAACAGCTTGCTGCTGCTAGCATTTGGTGACATTTTGAGAAGACGAGGTGTCGGCCGGGTCCTCCTGTGTACGTCTTGTATCAGCGCCATCAACAATTAACTTACAAAACATTGAGGTTGTTTGTACTACGTCCTGGCAGAAGAGGCATCTCCGACCAGAGCAAACGAGCCCATGTGTTCCCTCACTGATTAGACAGGACCATGTGCAACAGGCCCGAATGTCAGACAGGATTATCGCTCTGTTTCATTTGCTCTGCGTTTCACACAGTCCTCCTGATATCACTTCCCACCTACCATGGCGAGGCACCCTGGCAAGCCACTACAGAGCCGTGTGATAAACTCAGAAGGTTGTTGTCTGCAAATATTATGACTCTCAGATGGACCGCCTTTGGAGTGTTTGTTCTGCTTAGACATGCAAATGAGGATGGAGGAGAAACAAGGAAAATGTGGCCAAGAAGTAGTTGTGTATTAATTCGGAAAAGTTGCTGAGCATTTCAGAGTTGAAAGACAAGCTTAGCAGATGATCGTTGGTGGTGGTGTGGATTAGCCTGGCCTAGACCAAAGAAATTCAGAGAACTGCATGCTTCTTTACGCCTGGCACCCCCCGTGTTGGGATGCCTCCCTCAGGGTCAAGCCAATATAACACATCCCAACTCACATGGCATGATATGGCACAAAGAGGAAAATAAAACTGACAAAATATGCCTGGGGAAAGCCAGAGATAGGAGACGACGGGCATAAAAAAAACAATAATAATAAAGAGTAATCTCTTATGGATACAAATGGCCGATAAATAGCATAAATCAAAAGGAATAGTCTTGCCAACAGTCCCTAGACAACCCAAATTTATCTCCATACTCTGCTCCTGACTTAAAAGAAAGAGAGAGGAGGGAAAACTGCTAAAAGGAAAAACTGAAGAGGCCATTTAGTGATTTGGGCAGTGAAGCTTCTCCGCTGCCAAGGACATGTAAGAGAGACAGAGAGACTGGGAGTGCCTCTCAATACATCAGATGTCAGGAGCGCTCCCTCCCACTCAGATGACTGGATCTTCTTTTGGAAAGCCCATAAGAGTAAGAGCAATCTAAGGTCGGTAGGCTACACAAAAAAATGAAAGTCAAAAACAGAGGCATCAAAAAGCCTTATGATTGCAAACTGCAAAATATTGATTAGCATTTTCATGTGCCATGAGATTAGTGTCAGAAATGCTTTAAATTATGATCGTGTTCAGCAAAAGTTCAGGGTGAAGTGAAAAAAAAAAAACGTATTTTCATCCTTAGGCTGCCGCTCTTTGTGGGTTGTTTTAATCACCTCAGCGTCTTGGAAGGAAACCAACAAAAGGACATCAGAGAGGGAGGCGAAGCGAGGCGAGGAGCTGTACGCTGCAGCAAGCTCCGGCCTCTCCAAGCCACTCGTTCTGAGCATCTGGCTTGATTGTAAAAACGTTTCCCTCTTCTTTAATCAATGGAAACTCAACTATCCTGATTCATGGGCACTCTGGAGTATATAAATATCTTCTGACAAGCTTGACTGCATTTCCCCCTCCGCCACCTCCGGACCACCAGCCACCCACCCCCCACTGTATAACAGAATATTCTTTCCTCTGTACTCCCTTCTCTCTGTTCCTCTGCCCCACCATCTCTCTCTCTCTCTCTCTCTCTCTCTTTCGCTCTGTAAATTTTGCTTTGGCTCTGACTCTAATCAGTCATCCTTTGGAGGGGCTCTGCAACTGCAACATGACAAACATTTCTGGGAGAAGATAAGGCCGGATAGATTCAGTACACTGCTCAGCGATAGAAAGGGAGGAAAGAGAAAATGAAAGGAGAAAAAAAAGGAGAAGAGAAAAACAATGAAACCTTCATCAGCAGTGAACAGCGGAGATATTTTCCTTAACGTTTATCCTCATTAGTTATCTCCCGGCAGAATTTTTTTCCCTTGTTTTTAATTTATACCGTTTTTTTCTTTGTCCCGACGATTGAGAAAAGATTTCTTCATCTATTATCATTACTGTGGGGTGATTTAAAATCCGCAGAGCAAATCCATGAAGTGCTTCAGAGATTCCATGGATTCTTTAATGTCACAGGCGGAAACATTAATTTTGCCCATAGAGAAAATGTTATCATCAAGCATAAACACAACCATTGCCCTACTTTTGCCTTATCGTATTCTGCTGATATTGTGGCCAGTAGCAAGTGTTTACTCTTCTAACTCACTTGTTTATAGTATTTCAGACTGATATTGCACTGTATCATCAACCACAGTCATGCTAACAATAATGAATAATAACTACAGAAAACAACAAAAACATTGTGAGTACAAAATACAATGTAAAGAAGTTTGATACTGAATGAAAAAAGGATGCAGACAAAGGCAGCATCAAGCACATATAAGGTAAGAGAGTTGATGAAGTGTAAAAGGAGATGGCCTTGTTCCTTCAGCAGTTGTGGCTGTGTTGTCAAGGTGAGTAGGTTATCTACATGGGCATATAGAAAACCATTCCCCAGCCCACCATGAATCAAGAAAAGAACTGTTCAGATAAGATAAATAAACATTCCTGAGCTGTGAATCAGTGAAGACTGTTCACCCTGATCTATTGTCATGCTGTATCAGAATATATTTATTTTCTCCATGCTTATTTTATCCTTAATTCTCTCAGTTTATCACACTGTGACAAGATACACAAGTCAAGCTGGCAACTCAAAGAAACAAGAATGAGTTGCAGAGGAAAAAGTACAATAGGCCACACAAATACAGTAGGAGGCCTGTCCAATTCACAAAAGGCCTTGACTAGATGTATAGTAACCGATAGAAATACATGCATATCTGTTCTGGTCTGACAAACAGGTTTGATTGAATTGATTGAATTGATTGTAAAGCCAGATGAGTCTATGAGTTGTGCTGTAGGAAAGGCTTATCAATGGACCCCATTAAACACTTGTCACTCCAGGGGGATTTCTTTGACCATGCAAGTCATTGTCAGCAGACAGCAGTCTGACTAATCAATGACTGCTTAATTACTTCTGGTGTACGGTCCAGAGGTGCAGTAAAACAATATGTCCACACTGTCAGTGTCATCCTTTGTAGAGACAGACAGCACTTTAGTCAGCAATCCCACTATACATTGTGAGGATGGATTCACAAAAGAATTTGGGATTCAGCTGAAAATGTCAACAGTTTGCGGGTGTGACGAAACAAGTGTGACAAAACAAGATAAGAATGTCATTTGGATTTCACTCTAAGTAACAATTAGGCTTCTCTTATCATTTTCATGAATCTGTGTTTCTTGACACAATACACAACAATAGGGCTAGGCTTAATGTTTACAGATTAACAAAGTCGTCCATTCTCCACCATGATTTTGCATAACTAGCATTGTCCTAAGTAGCATAAAAGGATAATCTTAACAAGTAAAACTCTATTTGCGTATGAGAGAGAACATTTGCATATTGCTCCTTATACCACCCTGTCCAGCAAGGACATCAATAAGATTTTTAATGACGTCTTGAGGAAATAGTCATTATGCTTAAGTTGGAGGTCATTTTCATACTGTACGTTCTCTTTAAGCAGAGAGGGGACTGAGGCTTTTGGTGGTTTAGAGTGACTCCCTGTGAGAGGACCTGTTGGCTGAGACACCTACAGTATGAAAAGCTATAGGCTACCACTGACTTAATCTGCATAGGGCTGACAACAAAGTGAATTACGCCTCATCTAAATGTAAATGAGGTGTTTTATACCTTTGGCAAACAGCTAACATAACCACTGTCTATTTTAATAAACCAATTAGATTTTATTACATGGTATACTGAAGCAACAAAACTAAATCTGCGCTTTCAGAAAATGTACATGGAATGTTGACAGCTGTTGACCAAAGGAAGGAAAAAGGTGTTGGGCCAAGCAGAAAACCTCATTGAGTTATGTCTCTGCATAAATTTCAAATGAAAATGCCTGCTTGAAATACCATGTTTCGACTATTAAATCTGGTTTGAAGAGAGTAAAATGGACATATGCTGTCATGAAAGACCATTTCAATAGTGCTGAAAAATATGCATGCCTGCGCTCCATGTAATACGTGTGGCAGGAGCCTATAGTATTCAAGTCTTCTCCAATTTCCTTCCTGTCATTGGCAATATGCATTGGAAACTTGAGATATCACAGATATCAGATTAAATGTATGAAAAACAACAACACATTTTATAAGCCTGTAGTGATACTGCGGGTATGCATGCTGTCGTATGAAGTTTGAATTTGAGCTCTATATCTAGCATAAAGACAATATGGGAAGCTCTTGGTTGGATGAACCTAAAAGTAATGCTGTTTTAAATCCACTACCTATCCGTAAGACTTGATCATGAGAAAACAGAACTAAGATTAGCAATTCTTCTGACACAGCATTGATCTCGTCGATTATTCAGGAACTGCCCCCCAAAGTTCATAGTATTATGGCGACTTTTAGAAGCACAGATGCCAATTTTTCAGTACCAATATGAGCGCAGAGTACTTTATTAAGTAGATCTGCCGATATGAGTACCAATCCCAGTACCACTCATTCATTTTGCAAAGTATTGATAATAATAATCTTTATTTATATAGCACTTTTCAAAAAAGTTACAAAGTGCTTCACAATCAAGACAAATAAAAGGTTCAACATACGAAATAGATCAATAGAACAGGACAATGAGGTAGAGCAGTGATAAAAAAAATAAAAAAATAAATAGTAACAGCCACAATGATACCACAAATGGAATAAAAAACACAGACAGACAAGGCAACAACAATAAAAAAAAAATACAGCTGTAAGTGACCATTAGCAGGGTCCAAGCAGGGTCCATCTGATTGGTCAAGTAAGCGTTCTAACTGTGCTTCCAATCAGCATAACACCTAGTCATGCTCAAATGAAAAATGTCTTATCACTGAAAATATTACTCTGCCATTGATAAAAATTCCACAAACATTTCCATGGTAACAGCGTAACATTTAGCTTACGGTTAGATGCCATGTGGCCCTACATGATGATCGGAATTGCAATATGTCTGAATTTTTTGATGTAAACTTTACATAATCCCTCACTCTGGACGGCATGACTAATGACGAATGGATGCAAGAATTGGATGAGACTGAGAAGATACGTGATGCTGTCAAATGAAAACCTGACTGCTACCAGCTTGTTCATGTCTGACATTATTTCCTAATTAATAAACAGATATATGAACAACAGTTTGTTCATTTTTATATACACGCTATCTTTATCAGTAGGCCTAACGATTAAAAATCTTGAATAAATTACTTTGCTAGCAAACTGTGCACAGGTTGTTATGGATTCATGTTGTGTTGCTATATGTGCGGTGGCGGTGCGGTGTGTAGGCTTTAAGCAAGGCACTACTTAATGTAACTAACTCTTATGTGGCTACAAACAATATTAGAAAATTAAACAGACTGCATTCAAGCATGTAACTATTGCATAATCACAATATTACAGGAAAGGGTGTTCTTTACTGCTTTTATTGCCACGACAGTGATGCGGTCAGGAACGAAGCGCCGTTTTTTTTTGTTTTTTTGTTTAATAGGATGTAAAAAGTTTTACATTTGTAATGTTTAGAAACACTGAAGAAAATGTATTTTTAGTTACAAAAGATAAGCAATGTTCAAAAAAACTTGATTGATTGATTTTAGTGTCATGCACTCTTGGTCTCCAGCCCACATGGGCTTACAAGACACATTTATATATCGAGTTATAATATATATATATATGTGTTTATAACAAACACATAAACAAACTCAGGTATCTCATAAATAAGTCAAACTCTTGAATAAACCAGAAATGTAGCTATATATTGCTGACTGCACCTTTAAACAGGATGGGCAAAAGAGCAAGCTAGGAAGAACAAAAAGCTAGGACTAATTTGCATACAGATGTTTGTCAGATTTTTAGATTAGTGCTGTTAGAAGAGAAGGATATACTGTAGGAAAAGATAATTTTATTAAAGAGGGTTTAAAGAGCTGACATCCAGTGGAAATTATATTACAGTGAGGTAAAAACTAAATATTAAGATAGATGAACTTGAATGAGCAGGTTTGGAATAATGAGCCAACTATAATAGGAGGATAATAATTGCTTTGTACCAGTTAGTCGAGCATACGCAGCAAGTAAACATCTGTTATGAAGCACGTTCTTATTATTAAAATGTTGTCGTTCTCACCACCAAATTATTCTTATTATCATATCAAAAAGCTGCAACTAATATCAAGGCTCACTTTTAAGTAAGACCAACAAAATCAGTGGTGTTTTGTTGAAACAGCAACAGGGCATTAATTTGACATTAGCTGGCAAACATCAATTCATCTCCCATTCCAACTTTAGTAATGCGTTTACTGGAAAGAGATTAATATCAATTCCATAAATCATTCAGGAGATGCATCCGGAGCCAGAGACACTGGTATGTTAGCTGATCTCAGTGTGGGAGCTCAATACCCATTAATCAATGTCTGAGCTCCTCTGGCCATGTCATCTGGGAAAATAGGCCAATTTATTACAAGGGCAATCACCATTTTCATATCATTGATATCTCAGCATAACCCTCCTAATATAGCATGTTTACATCTTTACCTACAGGTACTACTTTGACGCACTCACCTTCACATGCCATCTACTTTGTACAAAACTGTGGAGCTCGATAAAGTTTTTAATTTCCTCATTTATGCCTCTGTATGTTCTCACAAGATTAGGCTTCTTCTTGTAAATATGAATAATAGGCCGATGAAATGTTGTATTTGTAATTAAATCTTACAGGCATCAATGATATGTGATTTATGTTGGAAAATCTTGTTGCTTTTTGAAAATCAAGTTTATCAGAAAGAGACAAAAACATATCAGAGTAGCAGTTGGTCCAAGCTGAAATCCATATTTTTCGCTAACGTAAAAGTGAAAATCCACTTCAGGGAACAACATTCAATGACAGCTGAGCCAAAAATCAAAAAGGGAACAGGGTGAAGTTAAAGCTCATCGCAGTCTGCAGAACCCAAAATGGGCCTGTCTGTAAAAATATGAAATCTGAGTGCCATCTGAACCTAATCTCCACACAGAGATTCAGTCCCAGAGAGACCTGCTGATTCCCTAATTCACTCTCTCTACTTGTGTGTGTGTTGTGTGTGTGTGTGTGTGTGTGTGTGTGTGTGTCTGACCACTTGACCTTGTCTGTGGTGAAAAAGTACTTTATTTTCATTGCAGTGCCATTCAGCTGTCAGAAAAAGTGGCAAACAAAGGCCATTAACAAAGGGCACTTGAACATATTAACTCTGTTTTATGCCTACCTCCAACAAAAGAGATCGACAAGGTAACAGGGCAATCACTCACATAAAGCTATTGAATTTATCCCTCTTTTTTTCTTGTGTGGCCTATATCATTTGCCCTTTAAAGCCGGGTTCAAGGAGACTCTATGGTTTGCTGTAGAAAAACCTTCTTTGATCACACAGGGGAATGGATAAAAACATGACTTATCTAAAGAAATTATTCCAGTGACAAATGATTTACATATAAAAGTAGGTAGCTGCTTTTGTTAAGAGGGCTACATAATAATAATAACATAAACATGGCATTCATATTTATTTAACACACTGTGTTAGATAAACATAATTTACTAATGTTTCTACTCTCTATCACTGATTGTTATAACATTAGTGATTCAACCAACCATCATTCATCCAACCATACTGTACTTCATGAAAGCTTTGTTTCGGTTTGTTTGGAATAAATAGAGGAAGAACTCTGATGTTAGCATAAGCAGCGATAGCCACCAGCAGTACAGAAACTCAAATTTCACAGAAAATCCAAAGAAAAAAACATTTGATTTGATTGCCAAGTGATTTCTGGGAAGTGCAGTGCAGAAACACCACAGCAATGACCACTTAGCACCAAAGATGTCGCCAAAAAAAAAGCATGCACTACCACTTTAACTGCCAAAAGGATAGATCAGTAATCTGTCACTGATATTGTGTTTTTTCAATTTCACTACTCACCACTCTCAAAGCACGCATCAAAGACCAGGTGTCCTTTTCGCTGAGCTCCTGAGTATCCTGGTGGGCTCACCATCAGTTTGTTCACATTGCCCACCAAGGCATCCTCTCCCCCAGCTTCACTGCCTGGAGAACAAATGCAGTGTATAAGAATGAGGTGATTATCACTCTATCCATAGATGTTACTGTGTAAAAATGTGTTCAATAGATTTAGGCTAACTTCATTTCATAGAATGTGTATCACACTTCAGTATTGCAGTAGTCCAAAATTATAGTCTCTCAAAGAGTTAATCCTATAGACTAAAGCAGGCCTACATTTAGTCCCTCTTAAATGAAGAAAACATATTCTACCTGCCTTATTAGAGCTACCAGAGGACATGTGGTTACTGTAAGCACACAATACTACTGAATCTAAATTATAGGAATATATTTATTGAAAGAGACAAATCATGATTTCATTACACTTAAATGGCACTTCCTAGAATGGCCAATCTATGTATGTCTTTCAAATGGTGACTTCTGTCAGTTTGTCTACAGTACAAATAAGGTGGGTAAAACATACATACTGTAAATAACAAAGCATATGCAATGGGTTTAAATAAAACTTTATTTTCATGTTGGTCAGCAGAAATTACATATGAACTCAAGCAATTCATATAGACAGCAAATTTACACAATACCAGATCATCTAAGGCTTCATTTGTAAAAAAAAAAAATTTTTAAAAATAAAAAAATTTAAAT
The DNA here is from genome assembly GCF_048128805.1 of Centroberyx gerrardi. Classification (NCBI taxonomy): domain Eukaryota; kingdom Metazoa; phylum Chordata; class Actinopteri; order Beryciformes; family Berycidae; genus Centroberyx; species Centroberyx gerrardi. The sequence goes on from NC_136005.1 coordinate 10,817,228, forward strand.
CCTTTATTGTATCTTATGATGATTTCAAAGAGAGTAGACTACTTTAAAATCTATGAATAATAATAGAAATACAATTTTAGCTTATACTATATAACAGAAAAAACGGAGAAAATCAATGGAGCCCTCTGATTTTTCCATCAAGATCAACTTTTCATATATCACAACTTTGGTTTGTATTTGGTCTTAAGCAAACGAGTCCATTAGCACCTTGCAGGTACACTCATTGGTATTTCGTGGCATCGACAGAAACAGTGACAGTGAAGGATCTTTGAACTGAGTGAAAAGCTTTAAATTTCTTACCACGTACAACAAGAAGACAGGAGTCTCTAACCACCATAAACCGTGTTACCTGTCCTATTATCCGTGAATAGGAACGCCAGCATGCAAAATATTCAAATTGCCAAAGGGTGAACCGTTAGGTGGTTCAACATAAATTGAGGTGGGTGACGGACTAAACTGAAATTAGGCTAGCAAGAAGGAACTTCGACTGCGAGGCTACTTACCGATACCTAACTAGAGAGCTGTGTAGAGAGCTCCCTGGCTAATCTAGGTAGCTAGCTAACAGATACCTTTAGCTACTAACGTTACACCTGCACTATACTCTCTTTTACCCCGAAGTAGTTGTTGGGTTGACCAGGAAATATGACAGCAGTTACGTAAGTCTAACAGCCTACAGTACATTGCCTGTGTAGGATTCTTTATGCTAGCTCACAAACTAGTGACATGACTCTTGTTTACATCCATGCACCTGCTAGCTAGCAGGTTAGCACAGTTCACGTTAGCGTCAACATACAGAAATACAGCATTCCGTAAACATGCACCGGCTATTTGTGAGACAACCGGACATTATGCGCTCCCCTGTGCTTGTATAGAAATAGAGAGGAAGCCAGCTAATGCTCATATTTACACACCAGTCTCGACGTCTCTAATAATATTCTCCTCCATCTTCCTTTCCATTCTTGTTCAGGGGAGCCGACGCTGGCTCAGTGTTGCCACGGCAACGCAGCAGGAGGAGGAGGGAGAGGATGCGCGCCTCCTGACGTGCTGGCATCTCCATCATCAGCACAGAGCACTGCAGACGTACACGCAACACACACATTCATATATATGCAAATTGAGTCGAATTCAACTGCGAAATCTTAACTAAAATACTAGAATACTAGTAAATATGCAGCCTCTCCCAAGTCTAACTGAATGAATAATTCAATACAACAGACAGTCTATTAAAGAAACGCACAAATTCCTAGAAAACATGGTTGTAAAGTTGGTTTAGCACAAGTGAAGTAAATTCAGTCATTTTCCATAATGCCAAGTCAAGTCTCAAATTGTCAGTGTGTGTCTCAGGTCAATTTGAGTAATGGGATTGGATTAGAATCCCTAGTTCTGATCTAGAAAAAATATGTATTTCATCAAACATTGTAACATTGTCTACATGCATATCCATTAATGTCCATTAATATACAGAGAACACAATTTGCAACATAGCATACAGTGAATATTAACTTTTAGATATTCCAGAGGCCACAGTAGCCTAGAAATCACTGCTAATATACTGTCTTTATTGTCTGTAATCAGTACATTGTAGATGCCTCACTTTCATTGCAGCCATACCTGCATTTTTAATGGTGTTTTCAGAGAAAAAAAGCCTATCACTGCAGGCGGCAGACAGAGATTCTGAATTATCCCACAGATTGATTAAAGCTGGAGGATTTCTAGACAATTGGAGCATAGATGTCATCAAGGCCAATCAAGCCTGGCCCTATTCCTTTCCCATTACAACCGCTGCACCTGATTAAGTACATCAAATGAGCAGCCACACAACTCCTGGAGCAAGAGGCATACAGGCTGCTGCTAATTTTCAGGTTATAAGCTGTGTGTAACAGGAGCAAATGAATAAGACCAGGGAGAGGGCAATGATTTTTCTCTCTGTGTGTGATCTGTATTTGATGGCAAGCATCAACAGGCCGCTGAATAGGTAGGTCGGCCTGATTATTTCTCAGATGACAGGAAGAGAATACTGTGCTGCTGTGTAATATTTCGTTAAAATTGAAAATTGAATAGCTGTCCTTCATGCTATGTCATTCCTTTAACACTGGGCCAATTAAAGAGCTCCATGGTGGTACAATCATTCATTTTCAAGGGGGGAGATTGAAATTGAATTATGGAGCATGAGAAGAATGAATTGGATACGCTACATGTTTCCCTTGTTTCTCGGTTCTTATCTAATAGAGAGACTGCGTAGGCGTAGTTGAATCTACTTCAAGTTTCTGGCTTGCATGTACCTGTCAGAGTTGGGGGACTTGACTTGACCTCATGTCTGAAATCGAGACTTAACACTTGGTTGAGTTATTTTGTGATATTATGACAATTATGGCCAGAAAAACTATTTATATAGTAGTAGTAGCCTATGTAGCATGCAAAATCTATCATATATGGTGTATTTTAATGTCTCTTTCCTCAGCTGTAATAATTTATTCAATTTAAACTTAAGGGAACATTTTCTAAATAAATATTTAAATGCAACATTTAGCAATTAGATTCGACACGGCTTGGCTTGCATTTTACTGGTAACTCTACATGACTTGGTGTACCATGTTGGAACTTGGGACTTGACTTCAGACGTAGACCTTATGACTTATGACTTGCCTGTGGTACTTTGATGATGTCAAAATGTAGGAGTTTATTACTGCAAAGAGTTGAGTTGCATGGAATGGGTTTTTTTGGATCTTTAAAAGCATCATATTCTATATCAGGGTGTGTCCTTCTTGAAACATGTTTGAAGTAGATGAAAAAATAGAATCACTTTCAACAATAACCCCTCTCTTACAATCTGCATGCATGCAGTATGTTTCTTGTCATGAAGTCTGCAGACTGCAGAAATGATTTAATGAAAACATCCATCAATGGAAAACAGAAGAAGATGAAAGAATAGTACAATACACATCATGGTCGCTCAAATTTTAATTACCTCTCAGGAGAGTGTATTTTTATTTTATTATCAAAACACTTTTGACCTCTAATGATTTCTGAACATATGAATGTGCTTCACATGTAGACATCCCTGTCATGGTTAAATACAATATCTACAGTAACTTTAGAAATGATCACTATTTTAAGTGTGGGTTGCTTGTGACTGGAGGACATACCGCCACAATTCCTCACAGAACATAACAGAAACCCCTTGGGGAAAAAGAGTAGCTTCGGCACTGCAAAGATATTTTCAAACCTTCCTTTTAACTGTTTCAGAAAGATACTCTTACTTCTAAACTGTGAAATGATCAAAAAAGTCAATGCTGGTAGCTAGGTACCACAACTGCAAAAAAAAAAAAAAAACTGTCATAAAAAATTCTTTATTTACTTGCCAGGCATGCAGCTAGGTGTGTGTGTGTGTGTGTGTGTGTGTGTGTGTGTGTGTGTGTGTGTGTGTGTGTGTGTGTGTGTTGTTGATGGTGGTGGTGGGGGGGGGGTTTACGTGTCCATGCATGGTGGCATTTGCGGTTGTGCAAATCTGTTTGTATTTGTATTTCTGCGAGTACAGGGAAACCCTTTTTACTCCAACCATCTAAGGACTTCCATACATAAAGTCCATCGTCAATGAAGGAGGAAGTCATGCAAAAATCAGAAGACAGGGCACAAGCGGCAGGGAGTTGGAGACAGGTGGAGGGGGGGTGGGGGTGGGGGTGGGGGGGTGGGGGCAGGCGAGGGGATGGCGAGAGCAGGCGACAGGACACAGAGAATCACTATGGTGACAGCAATCAGGGGGCTCAGGGGAGTGAGGGAGGGTCAGAGAGGAAGGCTTGAGAGGCAGCTGACTGAGGAATCAGCCCTCACTCTGGATGATTCAACTGACAGCTCCCCCCAGGGCTCCGCCGGACCAGCCATCCCCAGAGAGGAAGGGCTTTACAGAACAGGGATGTGGCTAGCAGCCCTTTTGTGAGGGGGAAAAATGAAATGGAATTAAAGCCCAAGCAGCATAGAGCAGTGAAATAACATCGGCAGATACTTTACATTCTGCTCTTATGGAAAATAAGAAGAAAAGATACGCTCATTTAAAACAGGCATTAACATGCAGTAACTGGCTAACCTTACCAATATTATTGTAAGCCACATCCTTGGAAAGTGTGTCTAGGGAGGTGAAATTATGTGTCTTAATAATATTACAACCTTTTTTTTTTTTCTTGCCTCCTTTTTTACATAAACATCCATTCAAACAAGCTGCCAGTTTGCTAACACTTCCTCTCGGCTTTGTGCTCCCCCCTTTCCCCCCGCCATCCCCACCCTCTCCCTCTCTCTCTCTCTCTCTCTCTCTCTCTCTCTCTCTCTCTCTCCCTCTCTCTCTCTCTCTCCTCTCTACTGTGCTGGACAGGGTCCACCTCAGCAGATGGTCCAGTGTCAATAGGCTGCTATTAACTGGCCACTCTCCCCACTCTGATCCAAGGGAGGAAAAAGCACATTCAAAGCACTGGGGACAAAATCCTTGCCATGCTGTTGGAGCTGCTAGAAACACAAGACTGTACGCTTTGCATTAGTTAAGATGATGGAATCACAAATCACAAAGTCACGTGTTCATAAACTAATATTCCCTCTATTATTTTCCTAAATGGCAGCTTGAATTGAGTGAACATTTTGACTAATGACAACCAATGCAGATACAGTACATAGTGGGCGTCATTACTCTGAAAACTATCTGATGTTATTGCCTGAAAGCGAGAATGTAGTGAGTCATATCTTTGGCATAAACCTCCCTAACCTTTTGCCTGTTTTTTCCTTCCTTTATTGGGATCTCCTGCCATGCTTGTGACTAGCTGCTTCGTCATCTCCATGCCACACCCTGCTGTGACTGCTGAGAAAAAGGACAGCCACCTGACCTTGGTGCTCACATCAGCCCAGCCCTTCACGTTTTCCTCTGCCAACTATCACTGAGAGGTACCCTTCCTTTCCAGTCTCTTGAGGTCTCTTAATAGCGTAAAGGTTTTACTACCTTCCATAACTTTATGTGTACCTATCGCACACACACACACACCTCCAAGCAGATGCTGAATGCACGCCTTTCTGAAAGTCCTTGATAGTCCTTGTCCACAGTCGAATCCACAACCTGTTTTCGTAAGAGCCATAATTAGATAACAGAGCCATACAGAATTAGTCCCCTCGCCCCTACCCAATCCTTTTATCCCAGCTGTATGTTTGATCTCAATGCCCCGGTCAGAAAACGAATGCTACTATAAGCGCGCGGGTTCCTTAACTGTCTATAACTGTGACTTATACGCACACATGAAAGGATGAAGAGAGAGGAAAATCTAAAAGATAGGAGTGGCAGTACGGAAGGGATGTGGCGGCGATGGTGTCGCTGTTGCTAGAACAGTCTTCCCACCTTGTGGTAGCACAGTGAACTGTAGCTGCATCAATGCGTGAGCGACGGAGTAAGGGGCGAGAGAGAGAGAGAGAGAGAGCGATGCAGAGAGAGATGGAATGAGAGAGAGAGAGAGAGAGAGAGAGGGAGAGCAAAGGAGAGCCAGAGGGAGTGATAGAGAAAGAGAGAGAGAGAGAGAGAGAGAGCAAAAGGGAGGGGAGTTTAAACTAAGAGCTATGTTTTGGGACAGGCTAATCTGCCAGCGAGCAGTGTGAGGATCGGAGCGTATTGTGTGAGCCAGTGTGCGGGGGACAGATAAGGGAGCCAGCCAGCCCGCCAGCCCGACCCACCGACCGACCGACTGCCTGACTGCCTGTTTTAATGTGCTGACTCTGGGGAGATAAAAAAAAAAACAACATATTGACTCCTCAGACGTGTGCGGAGACCCCGGGCACAAACGCCACCACTACAGCCACAGCCGACAGAGGTGCATCAGCAGACAGGGGAGAGAGAGAGAGAGAAAAAAAGAGGACTGAAAAATCAGAACACCAAAATCTGAAAATTAAAGAGGATTTTTTTATCCCCCTATTTTTTTTCAATTGATTTCATTTTTTCTTTCTTTCTTTCTTTCTTTTTTGTGTTCCTGGGACTGACTCCCAACCGTAGAAAGAGCAAGGGAGGAAAGAACTGAAGGGGAGACTGGTAGAAAATCCGAAAAAAAAAAAGGACAGAAAGAAAAAGCACTGAATTTGAAGATGTTCGAAATAAGCCGAACACTCAACGCTGCTTTGTTGAGCAATGAGGTAAAGACATTTGGATTTGTTATTTCTCCTCACCTCACCTGTGTATGTCTGCTGCCAACCATTCTGTGTCATGTGTGTTATTGTATGTCCGTGCGTGTGCGTGTCTGTGCATTTCTGTATGCTCATAGCCAGGCGACAGAGGGGATGATTGATAACAGCAACGGTTTAGTATATTACACCGGCGCGATGGTCGGTACGGAGAAAAAAGGACTGCTACGCTTCTCACACTCATCCTGGCTTGTAGTAACAAATGGAGAGCTATAGGACCCAGGCTGTTCCAATGTGACACCCGCTACTTTATATCCCCCTATTCTAACAAAAGCAAGGTAGCTATCAAACCTAGGCTTGCTTGTGAAATTGCCCACCCGGGGCTAAAATTGTATGTGTGCCTACATGTGCACGTATGTCTGCAAGCGCGAGTGCGTGTTTGTGTGTGTGTGTGTGTGTGTGTGTGTGTGTGTGTGTTCACACATGCATTTGTGTGAGAGCATAGTGTTCTGTAATCCCCCTCTACGTCCTCTTTCTTCCTGTTTCCCCCCCCCCCACTCCCTCTTCTGTCCTTTACCATTCTCTCTCTGTCCTTCCTACCTGCTGTTATCTGTTCTCCTTCCCTTCTCCCCCCCCTCCCCTCCCCCTCTCTCTCTCTCCTCCCCTCTCCTCCTGTGTCTGTGTATGAGTGTGTGTGTTCTGTGAGCAGCATCTCAAGATGATGGCGAGGTACGGGCAGCTCTCGGGACTAGCAGCCAGTGGCGCGGGCTCCGTCCCCGAGACGCACTCGCCGCTATTTCCCAGGGATCTCCTGTCATCGCCAGCCCAGATGGGCTACAGGTCACCCCTGGTAAGAGGATAGACAGACCAATATATCTCCATCTCTTTAATGAACACACAGGCGAGCATAATAAGCAAGGAAGCAGGGAAAAGCAGAGAGAGGGAGTCAGTGTGTGTGTGTGTGTGTTCGTCTGTGTGTCTGTGTGTGTTTGTGAGGAAGAGAGCGAAAGGGCAGAAAGAGAGCAAATCAATTGTGGGATCCTGCCTGTATCCCCAATGGATTGTATTAGTAAATATTTACATTGTTATGTTTGTTCAATTACGGCCGCCTACTCTGTCTTTAGCCTCTGCCAGTCAGTCTGTTATCATGGGAATTAGAGGTGTGTGTGTGTGTGTGTGTGTGTGTGTGTTTGTGAGCGTACGTGTGCGTGCATGCATGTGTGTGTTTGTGTGGGTAATATATTTTACGTTCACTCTATTTTGTGCAGTTTGTCAGTGTCTGCGGTATTTGGATTTGGAGTTTGTATTTGCCTCTTGATGATGAATTTACTTTTATGATAAATGAATTAAGTAGCAGTACATATTCCTTTCTACCGTTTTGAAACTTGTGAAAATATTTATGTGTGTAGGCCCAGAAAAACTTTTTTTTTTTCAATATCATTAGGAGATGTACAGTTGTACAAGATGACACATTTCAAATGACATTTGATCGTGAATGTCGATCCACTAATAACAAAACCACTTGAGTCATTTGCCAGGCCGCATTAGCAGAGACAGCAGGAGCGGCGTAGATAGATGGGATATTTTGCACTGGAGTCAACATTACTCTGCCATTTACATAGGAAAGATTAGTTCAAGGGGAAGGGAAGGAGAGAGAAAAAGGGGCATGAGAAAACCCTGAGCGTTTAGGCAAAAGCGTTGTGAGAAAATCCCTGACTCGCCGCATTAAAGCGACATGAAGCTGTGGGTGTCTAATCCGCTGTGGGCTCTTCATTGGTTCGGCTCCCCTTCAAACTGGCTCAGATCCACACCCCAGAGCCTCCCGGAAGCCTTCACAAACCACTGTCATGCTGCTGACTGTACCCAGGGGTTTCCGTCGACTGTATGCAAATGCAAGGGGGGGATAAGGGGTAAAATACGTCCGTGAGGAGTTGGGCTTCAAAAACGTTTTTCGGTTTTGCTTTGAATTCTTACAAGAGTTCAAAGACGTCTGTCCAATGTTTTGTTGTGATTATACGCCACACAAAATTACTGTATTTCCCATTGCCCATTTGTAGACACAGAATATTGTTATCTGCTTTTTGCATAAAGCTGGCGGACCACAAATTATTTGTTGGAACCAGAAGTAGTAATTAGCTGAGTTTATTATATAAATTTGATTGACGTCATGTCAACATATTTTTGAGCGTCTTATCAGCGGTGATGAGAATTTGATGTTATTACTTAACTAGTCGATTCCAGGGTGCGACATCCGATCAGATGACTAGCGGTAAATGAAATTTAACAGCATAGAGTAGAAATGAAACAAAAAAATGAGTATGTATAAATCAAAAAGGATTCAAAACCTTTTTCTGAATAACTTTACTGCCTTGTGACTATGAGGTACATAATACACAGTTACATTGCCAGCAAAACGGTTTAGCAACACATTATTTTGTGGTTTTGCACATTTGTAGTGAATATGTGTGGCTGGTGATGAGGCGTGTCCCTGTGAGTGTGTGTGTGTGTGTGTGTGTGTGCGTGTGCGTGTGCGCATGTGTGTGTGTGTGTGTGTGCATGTGTGTGTGTGTGTGTGATTACCCTGGTTAAAAAAGACCATCGTTATGGTGATTAATGGTGCCTTCATTAAGCACAGCGAGATCATTTGCATACATTAGATAAATGTGCTGGAAGATTCTAGTGGCTTTAGTGTGTAAAGCCTGGAAAGCAGCATTGCATTTTTTACCTTGGCGATTTCAAACGGAAATGCAATTGCAAAACGGGAGCAAAACATTTGCTCTCTTGCTTCTGTGAATGTTTATGTATCAAAAATGGTGTAAATATTATATGTTTTCACCAAACATATGGTTATTTTATCTCTGACTATTGTGTAACATTACCAATTGGAATTAAGTACATGTGCAATATATTTCCATTTAATGTACAGCTGAAATAAATCAGCTCGGTAAAGAGACAACAGATAAATGAAGGCTTAGTTGAATGATGGAACACTGCATAAATAAATGAATAAAGAGCTAAATGGTTTCATCCTCCAACACTGTACTTGCCCGCAGCTAAGTTTACCATTACTTCTCCTGGCAACACTGTGTGTTTAGTGTGTGTGTGTGTGTGTGTGTGTTTGTGTATGTTTTAGCATATGCCTGTTTGTGTGCGTGCGTGTTCCCATTTGTGCATTTTGGGTTTGTAGCTGTAGGACAGTGTGTTTAAATGAGCAACCAAACAATTATTAGGTAAATGCTGAACTCTGTCAGAAGCCAGGCAGAAGGGGGAGAGGTTCAGCATGCAATGATTGAGATTAGAACTGATATTTCTTTGTTCAAAATGAGCATCCGCAGTGTCAGGGCAACCTACAGCAAAAGGACGACCAGGAGATCTGAGCCGTGTCACCTCAGATAGAGAGGGTAAAATTAAAAGAGCGTGTGAGCCAACCCGAATTGCAAATGATTTCCTAATTCTGTCACTAAGATGTAATTTTCGAAAGCCCGTATCTAAGAACCTGCAGTGCGCCGTGCTGCAGAGCTGAATGTTGTTAATTTGTAGAAAGCTCCACTGATTACCCACTGCAGGCAGCTGCCGTTCTCTATGTGACACTAGGCTTTGTTTGGCAACTCCAATCTCTTCTGTTTCAACATTTAAAAAAAAAAAAGAGGGCTACATTTGCCTTCAAATCCGTCTGAGGAGGTTCATCATCACCACAACAACAAACAGGCAGAGAGGAGACAGGAGGAAGGAGAGAGGGGGAACATGGCACAGTAGCTGGCAAACGTATGTAGCTATACTGGCAGCCAGGAGATAGTTAGGGGTCATCTCTATTTCACAACAATGATTAGCTCCTTCCATCTGCCGCTCGCTGCATTTCCCCTTTCCTTGATTGCAGTGTTCTCTATAACCAGGAAATTAGTTCATTTATGCTCCACAACCCTGCCGTCGCCGAGGCACAAACAGGTGCAGCACACTCAACGACGCCACAGAGGGAAAAAGAGGCTCATACTGAGAGAGAGAGAGAGAGAGGGAGGGAGGGAGAGATGGAGAGATATGTGCAAAATACGGAGTCATCAACTGAGACAATAGAATCATACCTCAAATACAATGGTAGTTGATTAATACAGGACCGACAAAAACAAACATGGCAGTTGCTGTATTATATCTTACTAGCATGAACTACTAAATAATCTGATAAATGGCAATGAATCATCCTCAGATGGATTCAAAACGATCTACCCGAGTAAATAGAGATAGCAAAAGAGGGCAAAAAGAAATACATACATATCATGTGCTGCTGTTGGTGCCTAACTGAAAAGAAAGCAGCACTTTATATGGAGGTTTCAGGGACTCGCTCGGCCATCCGGGTCCAAGGAAGCTCAGAATACACACACACTATAGCGTATCTCACACTGAAGCAGGTTATGAATACACTTGCATGAATTTACAGGCGATATGATACGAACACAGACAGTGCAGCTTATAAAAATACATGATATAATCAAACCTATATGGTTTCTAGGACTGAATTAATTTTAGGGCTGTGTGTGTGTGTGTGTGCATCATGTCATGTTTGCTCTTGATATGAGCACATGTGGTGTGTCAGTTACAGGGGACACAGAGAGGCTGAGAGACACTGCGAGGGGGGCCTGAGGGGTGCAGATTTGTTGGAAGAGCTGTGTGTGTGTGTGTGTGTGTGTGTGTGTGTGTGCTGGCCACCAGTGCTGCAGGGAGGGCCTAGTGATCAGCAGCTGAGCCTGAGCCTGTGTCCCGCTGGGAGCCGTCACTGCAGAATGGAGCAGGTGTCTGCAGGCTCATGCACACACACACACACACACACACACACCAGGGTAAAGGAAAGTGAACTCTCTCTCACTTTCTCCCCCCTTTTCTCTCTCTTTCTCCCTCTCTATGAGTCTTTTTTTTTTTTACACACTCAACCCTGCAATTTACCCTGTCTGCAGGGGGCATTTTCGTGTGTATTTCTTCACACATTACCATGTTTTTGATCATTAGTTATTTTTCATGACCATTGTCCCTGTAGACGAGACATGAGAAAGGCTGGATGTGGACGTGATCCATAAACAATAGTCTGTCCCCAGGAGAGCCAGCTGCAACCAACACAAACGCCCACGCCCAGCCAAAGGTCACCTTCCTGTGTTCAGGCACTTTGACCTGGAAGTAACGACCTGTAATTTCACCCGTATAACGGCAAATGGCAGGGCTCAGGGGTTCTGAGTGGAGTCGGCTCGCTGCTAGTCTCGGTGCACGCACTGTATTCATGTACGTGACAGGAGAGCGGTAATCCACTGATTGTGTTGCTTTGACAAACAAACATTGAGTAATTATAGTTGGGCGAAAGTCTTTGCTGTGGAATAAGTGTTTGAAGACTGCCGAGCCAAAAATAGAAAAACTAAAGCGCGTACAACTCACATCATGCACATACACAATTAATACGACGTATGCGGTAGTGGAGTATATATCCATGGTGGGCCTGTGAATTCTACTGCAGTTTTACCTCAAGTCAGTGGGTACAGTTATACAGTTCAATAGGTTGAATAAACAAAATAATCTAGGCTCCTGCTGTTCATTTGTCTTCTTTAGCTCAAAAAAAAAAAAAAAAAATCCCAGGGCTGCTCTTTTGCTCGGTAGAAGAAAGCATTTAATTTCTGAGACAAATTTGTTGCCTCTCTTGGACACTGTTTCATATCCAGCTGCAGTTATTTCATGCCTCTGAAAAGGATAAATAGAAAGAGGACAATGAAGCAAACAAGGACAGAGAGAAAATTGTATTGTGTCTTCAATATTGTGAAGTGTTGTATCTTCATGTAGCGTTATTTGCAAATGTTGAAATTAACAGTTAAATGATATAGGGAACACCCCGCTGCTGCTACTTGTTAGTGAAGTCATACTGTGAAATTTTCGATTAGGTCTAATGTTATTTTAGGCAGTCTAACATAAGATTCCATTTTAAGAGCAGCCCGAGGTGTATGCATTGAAATATGAAACACAAGTACCGGTAAAAAACAAACAAGCGTTATGGCAGATTTACTGAATTCCATTATAAAGATGATATTCGGATCTAAACGTACGTATATACATCAGCCTTACAAACCTTGACAAAAGAGGTATTAGGCATGTGCAAGCCTTTACTGACCTGTCTAAGTCCATGATAATCTGCCTCAGATGGCTCAGCTCGCAATCATCTCCCTGACACGATACACACATTCATCATGCAAGCAAAATCTTCTCACAAAATGAACAAAAATACATTTATAGATTATGCCCTTTGTAAACACCAATTTGAGATATCAATTGGAACAGACACCCCTTTTGTGAGTGAAGACTCCTGACCAGACATTATCTGGCAGCCATTTTAAGAGCAGGGATGCGAGGAAATGTGGCTTATTGCTCCCAGCCCGGCGCCTGATGCCGAGCTGACAAACGTTCCCGATACTTGAGTGATCGTGTGCGTCTAGAATCCTGGCATGTTGATGAACAACACTGTTTTTTCTCCACTCAGAATTGATAGTTTCAAAGCCAATGCCTTTTTATCGATTCGCTAATTGCTGGGGAGGCAAAGTGTCTGCTGTTACCATGAATAAATGATGTGTGGCTGACGTGTGCATTAGCGCCGAGGAGTGACCGGTGAAGTTGCAGTAGCTAGCCATTAGCTCCACCGTGATGTAGCTAGTCGACAGGCTCTGCGCATAGTGTATGAAGCTAAGGTGGTTTTAAATGTGTGAAGCTGGTGATAGATTTTTTCTCAGATCAATTGATTAGCCTCAGAATGGCTGCTATTCATGCAAGGCCAGCTAAATGAAGCTAAGATATTGGAAATACATTAAAAAAAAAAGCTACAGGCATTTTGTCCGGTCTGCTGTTATGCTAGGTAAGCATTAGCTTTTGAGAGGGGATGCTAACAGTAAGAGGTTTTCTACACATCACCTGGGTAAGATGCAGCAACAGCATCATCAGTCCTGCTCGCTCTCCAGTCCCATTAATAATAAATGTATTCTAACAGCAGCATTCAGGTTTAAACGGTTTACCATGGAGTCTGCCCTGCGCCGGGACATTAGTGACGAGGCTGTAAAGTAACCTAATTTACAGGAATAGAAATATACAGTATTTTTGCATGGAAATTATTTCTCTAGGTGGGCCTATTCTCCTTATCTCCTCCTTTCTCTACCTTTGTGTCTGCAATATTAAGTTTCCCTGCCTTGGCGCAGTTTAAGGTGTGTGTGTGTGTGTGTGAGAGAGACAGAGAGAGACTGAGAGAGACAGACAGACAAAGAGAGAGAGAGAGCAACGTATGTACATCTAAGAACTCAAACAATTCGATCAAAAATGGCTTATACCATATGTTTACAGAGTATATAATAATTTTGCTTATTGGAAAAAACATTTCTTAGTGTTTCCTATTAAAGAAATGATAACTTTTCTTTCTCCTCAATCGGCTAAATGGTTCGACAACACAAATTAATTGAAACAAGTCTCCAAGCGTGTAGGCATTTAAACTGAAACCCGGTGGAGTTATTCTTGTTGTGCGCTGCCCGCTTGCTTTTCTTCAAGCATGAGAAAGAGCGGTTAAGCATGAAGTGACATTTCGAGAGCTGGATTTGTGCAGCATGGGCATGTTTCGGTCCATAGTGCCGTGGGCCAACCCTGTGAAGGACTGTGGATGCGTCTCATTCCAAAAAGGTTATTCCCTATCAAAAGCCCTAGTTCAGCCATTTACACAAATCTGATAGTACTAGATAAGTTTTATACGTCACGGTAGATAGCAGGTGGTGTTTCTATGCCTTACATTTGTCCCATCACCTGAGGTCTGATGAGGAGATTCCCTAAGGATAGAAAGGAGGGGCCATATTTTTGGAGTGAGATGCATGACTGCAGAAACTATGCAAATAAATAAAAAATAGAAATAAAAAGGCCCAGGCAGTGAGCAGTGGTCAAAAGAATCTCCCGTGGGTGGCTGTGTGTGCTTATGCTAGTGTGTGTGTGTGTGTGTGTGCATCCAGTGGGGGGGTGTCGTGATTAAAGCCTCCGCCAGATGGACCACAGCGGTCACCCTGCAAGCATGGATGTACCCCGACCGGGATCAAACGCAAACCGGGCTGCCGCCCCCACAGCCCCACAGCCCCAAAGCCCACCGCAACACGCCATGAGCAACCGACCCACCACACTGCAGCCTGGCCACTACTTAATCTCACACAGGTAGAGTCATCCAGATTAGATTAGAGCAGAACGGAAGAGAACAAAGGAGGAAAGATCAAAATAGAGCAGCATTTGTTTCCTACAGTTGTAGGAAACAAATGCTGCTCCTCCAAATGCTGCTCCTCCGATAGCTAATCTAGTCATCATGACAATCTTTGAGACTCGAGAAACTCCAAATGTATTTTATTAATTATTATTAAAACGTATTAATTGCTGGCAAAACAACTGACCTCAATCACATAATAGCAATTATATATACTTTACATTAATGGCAATCAACAGCAAAACTGAACTCCATGGTCAGTCTGTGTGATGCCAGTCTGCAGTAGCGGATGCAGGCTGAAGTTGAATGTCACCCCAAGCTGCGGACCGCTCTGTTGTCCAAATGGACACTAATCCACCAGAGTCCTGTTGAGAATACACCCTCAGTGCCAGGACGCATGCCAGACTCAACAGCCAATGCATAGCTAAGCCTCTCTGGGCACCTCCACAAACCTCCTCTCATTTGTGTTAGGCTTCAGACGAAGAGACCCACCACTATCTCTCCCGCAAAAAAACAATATCAGTGTGTTTACTTAATAGAAAAGTGTGAAATAAATCAATGTGTTGTGGCTTACATTTAAAAAAATACCTAAAATTTCTTGTTGTATTTTATGACGTCTGTTACTAATGGATCAGAGAGAGTATTAATCAAAAGTATAGGACAAAAACAGTCATCTCAGCAGAATCCTGAATTAAAGCCTCCCCAAAAGACAGCAGCGTGTTTCTGTAGAGTTTACATACAGATTGAGCAGGCCTTCACTCCCTATTCCACAGATAGAGACAGAGCGTTTGGCCTCAGCTTTCAGACAGCCCCTGTCACATCTCTGCAGTCTGCAAAGCTCCATCCATACCAAACAGCTTTGAGTTGAAGGGGAAGACAAGCGGCTGTGACAAATGCAGCACAGCCTTGTTCCGGGATCAGCATGAAGAATTCATTTCTGATCTGAGGAGTTTCTACCGGGGAGAGTGACATAGGCAGGGGTTAAGTTGACTGTGGATCATGCCCAGTGACACGGAGGGAAGGGGATAAAGGAGGAAAGCTCCAGCTAGATTAGTTAAGATTTCCCCAAAATGCTTGTCTTTAATATATCTTAACATAACATATGCCATTTGGGGGAAGCTTTTTTTTCCCCTAAGTGCCTTGCGGTACCAGGAGTGCACATATTTTTAGCATGGCAAGCCCTGGTGGGATTTAGATGTTGATAGTTTTTCCAAATAGAAAGATTATCCAAAGCAAATATGTCAGCGCTTTTGCTCAGAATCAACACCAGGAACTCTTAACTCAAAGCATTCAGCCACAACTCATTTTAATCATTAATAATTAATGTTGAGTTTTCAGTCATCATCTCAACATTTTTACCTCCGCTATGGGGTTATGTTTTCATCCCTTTTAGTTTGTTGATCTGTCTGTCAGCAGGATATCTCAAAATCTTATGAACAGATTTATATGAAATATAGATCTTGGGATAAGGAACATTTGATTTTGGTGGTGACCCATATCTGGGATTTCCGCCATGAGACAATTGTTGTTTTTTAGCCACATCTATGAAACTGACTTCATTCCAAATCCTAAGGGAATGTTTTCAGGGTCAAGAAATCAATTTAACTTAAAAATTAAGCAATAGGAATGATGTCTTTGGGTGTAACAGCAAGTTGGAGAATCGTTCACTGCTGGCGGAGGTTTGCGCTCTCCGAATGCCTTCTAGTGTTAACATTAGAAACAAACAACAAAAGTCAACCGAGTCCAAACTGTCCCTTCTTGCCTGGATACAGTAGCGTTGTGTTAATGGCTGTCTGGTGTCTGGGAGTCAGTAAGTGATGCTGAGTTTGTCACTGGGCAGGGAGACAGGCAAGTCGGAGGCTCTGACACCCATTTGTTGATTGTTACCGGCGGAGGGTGGACACCTGCCAGGGGAGAGGCGATCATCAATCTGAGTAGCACAGCTAGATGCTACTGCTGCCAGAACTTCAATACAGCAACTAAATGGATACTTCAAGGGCAAATCAAAAAGAGCCCAAGTAAGCCGCCGCATACTGAGGAGAGTATGGTCTAGGCGATTAAATCTATTAGGCTCTTCTAGTGCTGTGGTGCTCTGTATTGAAATCAGCCCAGCCTGATGAGTGCTGCATTGTTCCCCATGCCTCTGTTATAATGCTGTTATTCCACTTTGCTAGTTATTTTGTCCTCTATTATGGTGCTGTTACATATTATACAGTGTAATGGAGATAATTCAGTCTCAGGGTGTGTTTTATGTTGGTTATTTTAACAAAATCACTAGCGGCTGTGACTGAGATCAGTTTTGCTGCAGAATACAAGTTCTTTTCGAACCTTCTGCTAATAACCAAGGTATTTTCTTGGTACACTTTCAGGTGACACCTTGGCTGGCATCTTCACTTCTCCTCTTTTAAATAGAAGTCTTATTATGCAGAGTGAAACATGAGACAGGTGTTGAGACACTGCGTCTGACAGTTAACAAGACTCAAACTGAGAGCACCCACAATTATCACTGTCTGCACACTGCATATTCAAACCTGCTATAGTGTGTTTGCTATTCTTTGCCTGCTCATTCACACTTGTTATCCGGTATACTATGAACTGCTACAAAAGTGCATTGTGTATGTACAGTAAAATGCTAGCAGTAAACTTTGAGCTTCAACACAAATCGGAGGAACAGTTACTTGTAATTTTTCAGGGCGTGGCATAGATACAGCATAGTGAGTGAGTGTGTGTGTGTGTGTGTGCCGTTGTGTTTTCAAGAGAACGGAAGTGAGTAAGAGAAAACAAGAGCGGTAGTAGAGGGAACAAAGATAGAAGGTGCATTTGAGAAGATCTATAAAATCCTTTGTTGAAATTCAAGTCAGTCAGCAGCCCTTAATGTGGACTGATGATCATTTGCATCAGCAGAAAAAAAAAAAAAAAAAGAAAAAACTCCACAGCGTGTAGTTAATCCATGAAGGTCTGTGAGTGGGAGGAGTTTAGGGTGGAGAAGCAGGGCAGAATGGAGGGCAGGAGGAGTTCATGACAATTAGCCAGCTCTCTGCTCTCTGCATTAGCAGGCTGTAAGCACAGGCTGAAGCGTTCTGCTGGGGCCCGGCCGCTTAAGCTTCGGCTGTACGGCAGTCACAGTGTCAGACCATGACGCACCCCAGGAACCCAAAGGCTGTGTGCGTATGTGTGTGCGTGCGTGTATACCTCTGCGTATGTGTGTGCGTGTGTGTGAGTGTGTGTGTGTGTGTGAGCCAGAGCCAATCAATGAGATGGGGTTTCACATTGCTGACTGCATGGCTGGCTGTCCTGGGCTAAAGCCACAAAAGCTTTTTAACTTTCAAAACTGTAGAGGAGGGAAGAAATATCATTTACCTCCTCAAAAAAAGTTTAGCATCAACAGAAAGGCCAAATAATGCGTCCAATCAATGCTGTGCACTTTTATTTCCGTGCAAAGTCGGACAAAATGGCAATGCAATTAAAATAATATCCCAAAAGATTACGCAAGTCTTTTGTTACTCCTTACCCCTAATTACTCCTTTGACATTTTTTACAATAATGCTTCATTCATTGCTGTATTGCATTTAATTGACACACCAACACACACATTGTCTTACCCTGAGTGTGTTTATAAAGGGAAAGGCCAAACCCACAGGAAAGCTACACTGCAGTATCTGCGACGTCCAGGCTGTAAAGTGTCTCAGCATGGATGCCCTTGCTAGAATATCTCAAACCACTCCCTCCATCTGTCCATACACAACATTATAATGCACAGTGTGTTCTCTTAACTAGGACATGGCAGCAACATGGTTCCATCCTCGGTATGTGTCTGTGTAGCGTAACTGTACGCAGACGCCCTCCATATCACAAAACTGGGAAGAGCAGGTTGTGTTTATAGCTAATTTACTGAGTAGCGGCAGGCACTTTCATTGCTATATAAAACCATGGTCCTGTAGAACAATTTGGTGAAATAACACACCAGACAAGACAACTGTGAGAGAGTATTTTCACTTTCAAATCATATTCTCATTTAGAGAAAAGGTTATTTGGATCATATTTCGGAGGGAGAAAACAACCTCCTTATTTTCTCACTACATTGCCCTTTATGAGAAAAAAAAAAGGAAATTATCACCCTCCATTTTCACCCCTCACTTTACAGCCTCTACATGTCAACAGTTAAAAGTTGACGGCATTCAAAGAATAAAAACACAGCTGCCTTGTGATGCATTCATTACCATGGCTCTGATTTGCCATTCTTTACAGTATGGGAATTAAAAAGTGACGATAAAAACATGGTTGGGAGGAGAATATTAGAGGCAGTGAGGTGGAGAATGGTTTTCCTGGCTCCAATCCAGCGCCTTTATGAAACTCAAAGGTCAGAGCAGGAGGATAAAAGAGGGATGGGAAACTGAGGGTTTGTAGCCTATACTATTCAGCTCCAAATTCTGGTTCTTTCTACTCTGGCAGAAAAGATACGGAGGGCCATAACAAAGAAAAATAGACAAAGATGCACTACTGTTTTAATCCATTCTCTTTGTGTTTCATTCTACTTTACTTCCCCTCTCTTGTATTACATACAGTATGATCTGGACAAATCTCCAGCGTTACACCCAGACTGCAAGTACCAGCATATTCTATTCTATCTGAAACAATAGCAAGCTTGTTAAGCCCATCTTCCCCTGTGTCCGTGTGTGTGTGTGTGTGTCTGTGTGTGTGCATCCACGTGTGTATTTTGTGTGTGTGTGCGTGTGTGTGTGTGCACCTCAGTCCTGCTCAGGCCTAATTGAAGGCGTAGCGAGGGTTCTCATTAGTATGTCAGGCACATGGTTCTGCACCGGCACCTTGCTACGCTAGCTAGCTAGCTGTAGCTAACCAGACAGGTGGAGAGGTCAGAGGTGAAGTGGAGTGGCTGGGGGGCTTCAGTTCAACGCTCTCTCTCTCTTTTTTTTTTCTCCAATTTTCTCTTTTCCTACTGTTTTTTTTATTCTTCAGTGTATTCATGTGGGGGCTCATTTGTGTGGCTGCCAGAGTGAGTGGTTGAAATGCGTTGCTGTCCCTCACGATTCACAGTATATACAGTAAATACACTTAAATGTAAGTGCACTATTGTACTGTACATATACTATACCATGTGTGCATAATGTGCAATTATAGTACATTATATGAGAGTGTATACACAGGAGCTTTACACAGTTTCGCAGAGCAAAGGCCTATATAAAAAAAACTAAAGATCTATAGCCTGCAGTAGCTTTATAACCATAGTTTAACATACCACCTGAGGCGTGTAACCCATTGACAAATATTTGCATGTGATTGTACATATTTTAGCAAGAACACTGCCAGTATTTATACCTTACCCTAGTTGTTAGATGTGCTGAATAAGGTAGTTCCTATATCAGGGTTTGTCTTGAGCTGGGAGGAACAGAGAAATCCCACTGGGGTTAATGGACTTCCACCAGTTACATTAGCTCTGCCAGGCCTCACACAGCCTTGCACTAATTGAATCAAACCAGCATGAGAATGAGAGATGACTTGATGACTGCCTCTCACTGCTGTGTTGAACACAAAGGAAATAGTATGATTATGTGTTGGGAAACTGATGATGTTTTGAGCTCTTGTCTGGCAACAGGAAGATATTACAGTGTAAGAGCATTTTCTACAATGTCAGTAATGTGAGGGTATACAGTATGTTCGCATCTATTAAGTGCCCGCATATGTGAGAGCATTCAGTATGTGAGGAAGAGCGTGAGTGTACAGTATGCGTGTGTGTGTGTGTGTGTGTGCACGTGAATGTTCTAATGTATGTCTGTGTGCGTATGTGTGTATCTTGTGCGCATGCATGTGTGTCAGCATGTGCATTTGTGTGTTTGTGAGTGCATGCATGGGCGTGTGCATGTATACGTGTGTTTGCCAATATGTGAAAGTGCACGGCCAAGTGCTGCCGCCTGCCAGGTAACTGAGTTACAGGATGCAAGAGCTCCCTCTTCTTGTCTGTCTGAGATAGGGGCCAGCTGGAGAAAATCAACTCCAGACAACAGCTTTGCTGCCGGGCACTGATGATCAGCTTTTGTTAAATATTCATAACTAAAATACTATAGTGAAGATTATAATGTGTCAGAATAAACAAGGGATAAAGATGTCAAACAAGTCCTAATTTGATAGTAAGTTGGCTTTGCAAAATTAATGTGTGATTAAATAACCTACAGTGAGATCTTAATGATTGCAAAACACTACACCTGAGGTTGTGTGGCCTAACACTATTTTAAAATAGGCATCTGTTTTGAAGGTGGCATTTTGGTTGGTGTGTGGATAGGACCCCTGAGTAGGATTATTAACCCCTCAGTGGGTTTTTGTCAAGGATGGAGGAGAAAAGCATTGCTGATGCTGGTTGTTTTCAGCTGCAGAGTGAAGGTCTACATATGGCTTGAGGACAGGGGGAAAAGACAAACACTGCAGCAGCAATGCAGATAACCTGCCTTTGAATGCGTGCGTAATGTCAAAAAGAGATGTAGGACCGCGCCTGTAGACCACTGCAGTGGCTTTAAATTGTTGTAACTTCGTGTATGAAGGGAGGGGAGGGGTGTGTCTGTAAGGAGTGGACGGATTTTCTGCGTGTTTATTATAGTGTGAGATGTGAGATTTTGACTGTAGGGCGGGGTTAATTATATTCACCTGAAGTTCTTACTAGCATCCTTCATCGTTCCCCATGGTCCTTTCCTACTCCCTCTGTCGTGGACCACACGAGCCCGCCTCCGCCACTCGCATCCGCGAGCGCACCGCCCCGTCCGTGCCTCCCGCAGCCAATGAGAAGCTGCGCGCGAGGTGACTGGATATTCCATAAATGGCTTGTTAGGGAAAGGAGGGGGGTGTTTGCTCTGTCCTTTTTCGTTTAAGGGGAATATCTTATCCCGTCGTGTTGTTTTGTTTTAGTTTTTTTTCCCGAGCCCGTGTGTTTCTTTTCTGCCACGGCGTCCCACGGCTGCAAGGTTTCAGTTCCTCCACACCCACGGCTTCGCTTTTTTTTGGCTCCGGTAGACTCACCACTACGCCGGTTCATTCATCCACTCCTACACGCCGCCGCTGCTCCATCCGATTGTCCTTGCTGACTGACGAGGGCTGACTGGCTTACAGTCTACCGTCAATTTCTCCGCCGAGAATACCGTTACCGCCCGTAGCATCAACAGCTTGAATCAAGAATGGTCATGGTGAGTGGAAAGCATAGGAGACATGTTTTCTGTAATTTAAGATGATTTATGTATTGTGCCTACAATCTGGAGCCAGTTGGTCTCACCTATAGACTACCGCAGCAGGCAGACAGGTAACGTTACGGTGTCAGCCCGGTTAACAAACATACTGATTTGTTTTGCCTATACGGGTAGCTGCACATGTCCTATACTAGCCTACATCTCTGCGGAAGGGCACAGCTGCATATTCTACATGTGTTTTCACTAACGGCATATAAATAATACCAAAAAAAAAGAGTTAAATATAGCCTATTTATAGGATACACCTGCCTGGACAGGTGTGTGCCTGAGAGTGTGCCCACGCTTTTGTATGCGTGCACGTTTTGACTGGGCATTGAAACAACTGAACATTGTAAAGTATAAACATAAAAAAACAATAATTTCTGTTTTTAATCAAATTATGCAGGGTGGTGTTTTATTTTGAAGCTGATAGATGTAAGCTAGCTGAGTCTACAGTCATATTTGGAGAAAAAAATTTAACTAAATCAAGGCCGATCTGGAATTCCTTAAAGACATTAATCATAGTATTTAGTATTTTGTAAGACCAAAGCATTAATCAGTCATTACATAATGTATGTGTGTGTGTGTGTGTGTGTGTGAGAGAGAGAGAGAGAGAGAGAGGGACAGAGTGAGATAGAATCTGTATACACAGTGATGTAAATGTACAGGGGATTTTAACATGCACCCAGTAATAGCTAATTTATATACACAGTGCTGCGCAGGCATCCTATTACCATAGTGCCTGAGGCTGCAATCACTCTCCTAGAGCTCTGCTCCGCACTGCTCTGCCCGGCTCACTCAAGCAGAGACCTCAGCAGCGATTGATTGCTTTGCTGGGATTCAGAAAGCCTTTTCTCTGCCAAGCCAGGCTGAGGCTGGCGTGTGCCGACGAGGGCTTAGAGCCAGCCAGAGAGCGAAGGTGTTAACACTGAAGGAGGGGGAGGAGAGGCCGAGGGCTGACAGGCAAGCTGAGAAGCCAATCGCAGACTCTGACAGAGGGGTAGGGGGGAGAGTGGGCGGGCTCTGACCTTCCAGCTGAGCAGGCGACTGGGCGGATGGCTGTGGGAAGGAGGGAGGGAGCGGAGAGGGAGGGCTGGAGGAGGGAGGGAGGGTTGCTGCAGCCCAACACTCT
Organism: Centroberyx gerrardi; assembly: GCF_048128805.1. NCBI lineage: Eukaryota > Metazoa > Chordata > Actinopteri > Beryciformes > Berycidae > Centroberyx > Centroberyx gerrardi. Next base: position 10,839,972 of record NC_136005.1, read on the forward strand.
CCTATCCAACCTCACCATTCTCCTCTCAGCATCTGTGGAAGAAGGCGATGCCTGCTCTCTACGCCACCAGCACGCTGCTGTCTGCTCGCTGCTAAGACTCAGACACAAACAGAAAGAGAGGCAGAGAGTGAGAAAGAGACAGAAAAATAAATAGAAAGCTCCAGAGGAGACTGAGACAGAGAGAGAGTAAAAGAAAGAGTAGGGGATTTTTTTTGCTGAGGCGTTGCTGCTGCTGTTGTGTGTGTGTGTGGAGAGAGAGAGAGAGAGACAACGGCCGGCGGCTCCCAAATGGAGTGGAATGGGTTTAAGATGGTAAGGAAGAAGGCTGCAGGCAGCCTGCCACTATACTCCGCTGTACATTGTTAACCATGCTTTTAATTTGGGCAGCCAGCAGTGGCTAGAGTAGTAGATTAGTTGTAGTGGTAGATATACTACCACCCACAGTCAGTATCTATTCTATTCTGTCCTATTCTTTTACAGGCAATATAGTGACACTATTAGTGGCAAATGCACTGTTTGTTGCATAGAGTATTTAGTTACTTCGTACAGTGTGGAAAGATACAGTGGAGGGTTAGACTGGCAAGGTTTGTAGGCAGGATGTGAGGCAGATGGAGGGACGGAGCCAGATATCATGCTAATGGGAGAGGTGTGGAGGCAGGGGTAGAGGTAAGGAGAGATGGAGAGAGGGACGGAAGGAGGGAGGGGTTAAATCGGGGAACAGCACCCATTTTATGGTGAAGACGGGGGTGTAGGAATCCCCCCCTTTCCCTGTCTTTGCACCACTCTGAAATATTTACCTGCGTGTAGTACCGCAGCAGAGGTAGAATGCACATTGTTGATGCTGAATGTACCGTCAAATGGTAGGGGAACTGGACTTTTGTGGATTTGATATTAATTTATGCAAAGTACTGCATGTTAATCATATGAGTAGACATGTTATTTGTCACGCTGCTTGTGTACATAATGCGAGTGTGTGTGTTTGTGTACATGTGTTGTGCCAGAGCCAGAGAAAGATGGAGTAGGTGTGTTTGGGTTATGCGCATGCCTGAATTACAATACATTTCCATGCTGTGCAGTCTCCAAGTCTCAAGCTCACTGCTCGCATAGTGAATGTGTCTGTGTGTGGTGTGTGTGTGTCTGTGTGAGTGTGTGTCTGCATGAGAGAGATTGTTGTAAGGTATCTAAGTACTCTGCCTCCTTCAGCTTCCAGAGTCTCACTTTTACTTTGCATCCATCTATCCATAACTGCCAAGTGGCAGGGCAGTTGACTAACAAAACTAGTAATCACATTTTTTCCCTACAATCCTTTAGAAACAGTTTCCCCAAAGCTCTACAGTTTATATTCATTGTAGACACTGCGTCACCGTTACGGCTACACAGTCAACACCATTATTTTACATTCTAGAGGCATCCGTCTGTTTTCAAAATGGTGCTCTTGCCATTAACAAAGCGGACTGATTCACTTTTGTATTAGCATCAAGAACGTTGGGAGCATTATTCATTTGTCGGCGAGTAAATGTTTGATTGTTTGCGTGCTGGCTTCTTTCCCTCGCATGCAATCAAAATGCTAATTGAAACGAAGGCGATTCCCCAGCTTGGTGACAAGGCTAGTGACGCTAGCTAGCACCCCATTTCCCTGGACACTCGGTGCTAGCAGCCTAGTGTAGAATAGATAGAGGGGCTTGGCAGGAACACAGGACTGAAGGAGACAGAGAGCGTATGGGGGAACGACGAGGAGGAAGAAAGAGGGGCCGGGTGTGAACAGGGAGAGAGATATACAATCAGATGGGGAGAAATAGTATGTATGTACGACTGGAGATGGGAGTGACAGGGGGAGAAAGAAAGGGACGTGAAAGGAGAATGAAAAGCAGCAGCGGGAGAGGGTGAAAGAGAGAGAGAGAGAGAGGCAGAGATAGTCGAATAGATTTCAGTATTAATGGTACAGATATTAGATATGAGTGTGCGCCACACCTTTGCAGCCCCCTGATGGGAGACAGTAGGGAACCTCGGCTCAGAGACAGGCCATCTTTTCACTGCACACACACACACACACACACACAGAGATACACACAAACACACAGTGACTCAGTTACCCTCAGGCAGAACACCATGATCCCTGTCCAGCCTCCCACCTTCCAGCTCCAAGGTTACACATCAATGCTAATAGGGTGGGGTGTGTGAGGAATTTATTAGCCACAATGCACTGACTGAATGTGTGTTAAATGATTTAAGTGCAACTGAAGATGGGAGAAACATCTCAATGAGATAGAGGTGAGGGGTGATACATATAGTTAATATATATGTTATATATTGTGCTTGGGTATTGCCATTACAATTCTGAGGAACGATTTCACAGACAGAAAATAAGAAACAGTGGATGTTAAACTAACAAAGAAATATAGGCAGAAAGGAATATTAATACATCAGTTAAATGATGTGTCAGCCTGTGCTGTTTTTGTATCTCTATGTTATCTCTTGTGTGTGTGTGTGTGTGTGTGTGTGTGTGTGTGTGTGTACGTGTGTGTGTGGGTGTGTGTGAGCCACTGTATCAGAGGGGGCAGTGCGACTGACGTGTGTCCAGATGCAGAGTGACATGGCTAACTAGAGCCTGATTAAACAGCAGACAAATGAAGAGAGAAAGAGACAGAAAAGAGGGAGGATGACTGGTACAGACAGAGGAACACTTGCCTCTTCATCTCCTGCTCCAATGTTTAAACATAGCTCTCTAGGATTTAGATGGGCGTGTCTTATGTTCTAAACAGAAAACAGACCTTTTTATATTTTTTGCACAATGCTTGGCTAACATTATGGAAAAAACAGATAGATCTTAGCATTAGCATGATAGAGGAATTTATGCTTAAACTATCTCTACTACCAACCCAATTCATCAGTTCCCTACTATATTAACTATAGGGCAGTTACATGGATAGTAATAAATAAACAAAACTTTAAAAATAGACCTTAAATGGTACAGAAAGTGCATTCCCAGGAAAGCAGTGTTTATTTTTTGTAATTTCCCACTAGCATATGACATTTTGCTGCAGTGAAATACATTTCTGAAACCGTTATATTATCCCCTACACCATTTGAAAACTCTTCCAATAAACTAACAAAGCTAACAGACTGAGGCAGACCACCGGACCAGTGCCCCTTTGAGATATTCATCACAGAAAAGCAAATTGTTAACATCCTGCTTTTACGTTCTTTCAGCTGCTCTCCCTGCCCCGGTGTGCTTATTTGCTTGTAGCGAGAGTTTTCAAAATGGTGTATGGCTCAGTTGATAGTTTTATTGAGCAGCAGACAGAAGTAAATTTCAGTGGAATTAATGCCCCTCCCCTCCATCCCACCCCCTGCAGTGGGTATGGTTTGCTATTTGCGAGTAGTTTCTCAGCAGGTAGTGTAGGTCTTATGTTGATGTGTATATGGTATGATGGGTAGAAGGATAAGATGTAAACAGCATATGAGTAAACAGCCTTTAGCGTTCCAGTGCTTTGTGTTTTGTGTGTATAGTCATGGTGTTGCTGCCGTTGATGTTGTTGATGCTGATGTTGACATGCAGCGGTGCCCTGCTGGACTCACACTGCAGTCCCAGCACATCCACAGTAATTAGCTAAGGCATGCTGAAATGCCAAACGGTCAAGTTGTTCTGTGTGTGTGTGTGTGTGTGTGTCAGTGTGTGTTGCACGGCTGTAGTTAATGTGCACATGGATGCATATAAATAACTAGTGGTTGTGTGTGTGTGTGTGTGTGTGCAGGCATCAAGTGTGTACCATACATGCCCTCTCACTAGCTTTATGAGAGGGATGTACAGTAGCAAGATGGGAACTGAGTCACATAGACACTAGTCAGTCAGCTAATTATGTGTTTACTGCCTTTACTTTGACCCCAGACTGTAATGAGGTTGAGAGTTGGATTCTTTAAATAGGCAGGTGATAGTGATGTGTAAGCCACAGAGATGAGCTGAGAGTCTAAGAGCATTCAGTTATTACTTTTGTTTATTGGGATTTCTCTCGGCACAATTGGGGGATTTTTCCAAGACTCTTCAGCAGTGTTTCTCTCAGGATTTTTTTTTCTTGGGAGGATGGAAAGGCCACTGATTTTTACACTGTGTAACACTAAAATTCTCCATTGAGCTCAATACAAATACAATTTCTCTAGACAGATTGATGGCTCCTCTCCACATATGCAGTGCTAAGGGAAAGACTGGTCCACAATAATATAAAAACAATTTGATCAATTAATGTGAATTCATTAAAAAAGACAAAAAAAGTACACCAATACAACACATTTAAGAAAAATAAATGTAACATTCTTTCATGCAAAATATTAATTTAATACTGAGCACACACCAGCTCATGCTGTAATTATATAGGCTGTCTTATGCTTACGGTTGAAAATATTGTTTAGATTACAAAGTAAAGCGTTAATGTGTGTGTGACATGACACCACTAAGATACTTGGTTGAAGAAGACAAAGTTTCATGTTTTTTTTTGGCCCTTAGACCTGAGATAAGAATGTGATGATAACGGCTTTGTCATATTTTGGGTGAGTGTGAAGTCTGTCAGTATTTTGGTGGCACAGTATCTGTATAAATATTGCAAAATATTTTATTGTCTTTAAATGTCTTTTCCACTTTCCCTTAAACAAAAGCTGGATGGAAGCAGTTAATGAGCCAAAAGCCTGTTTGAATAAGAAGCCGCTGTAACAATCTCTGTCCCAATTAGCACGCTTTGGTTTTTAAATATTCCTTTTGTGTGAAGCCTAAACACACATGAAGATTCACAAAACGGTCACGTTGAAAATTTAATAGGCTTCCACAGCGATTTTCTTCATTTATTTAAAATGATTTTTTCCCTCTTTCTTTTTAAAAAGCTAGAAATCTGAGAGGCATGGCAAGGCATTCTGCTGTGAGGGGAGCAGCATTCACAAATACTAGACCTAATTCCTTTGGCAGCAACTCAAACTGCTACAGACAGACACATAATCAGCTGGGGAGTGTTAGCGCCTCAGCCCACTAGCAAACACAGGACCGAGCCCTTGTTGTGCGTCGCTGCTTTTCAGAATAAATATCCCGATGGAAAATACAGTGGGAGGAAAGAGGTATTCATGTGTATATAGCTCTTTGTTCAGTCAAAGATACAGAAGGAGAGAGGAACACTGGCTTTCTTAGCTACTTTACTGCTCTCGTTCTTTCTCTATCCTCTCTCTCTCCCTCGTCTTCTCTCTCTCTCTCTCTCTCCCTCCCTCCCTCCCTCCCTCCCTCCCTCCCTCCTCCTCTTTCTCTCATCCTCCACTGTACCCTGTGTGTTTTGGTATTCATACAGACGTTTGGATTTGAGTGGCAGTTTCTCCTGAGACTGTGCACAAGCGGCTGACTCGTCTCATCTGCATTTTGCATCCCAGGAAAAAAGAGAACAGAAAGCAGCAGAAAGCATCAGCGGGCAGGCAGGCAGCGCGTGTGCGTGTCTGTATGTGTGTGTGTGTGTGCGTGTGTGTATGTGTGTGCGCGTGCATGCATGTTGCCTGTTGTTTGGCTTTGGCAGCTTAACTGGCCCTGGCGCTGTTGCCGTGTGATGTTTAAAGGACGTTTCAAGGTCATGCTTTCGACAGGCCTCACCGCCTCTGACATATTAAACATTTATATATTTCTGTAGCCGGATGAATTATAGATTGAACATGCAACTGAACATGCTACAAAATGGCACCATTGTGGTTGGATAATAGACACATTAGGGCCTACAAACGCAGCATCCCACACGACATCCCGCAGCCTGCCTTATCACATCAATAGCAACATTAACACAGCGAGGAAAAAGCCTGATCTTACCCTCTATGTACCATATCAAGACACGGGAGAATCCCAGTGCGGCGGGAGAGAGGATATAGAAAGTCCATCTGGAAGTCAATTGTGACCAGTGACTCATAAAGATAGGGGCCGCCGTACATGAAAATCATAATTCTGGGGCTGACAGTAGCTTTCTCCACTTCCATCTAAAAGGAAAAGCTATCTCCTCATGAATTATTAGAGAGAGCGCCGGAGAGGAGCTGGATAATACCTGACTATTTTCTCTTGTCAGTCAGCGGTTCGGTGCGCCTTTTTTGGCGCAGCACACGCGAGGCCCGGGAAGGCTCCCAGCCGGTCCCACTGGCAGTTATCGACAGCGGTTTGAGATGGTAATATTGATAATGGAGGTGGTTGTCTCATCAGGGATATGGATTCTCACAGTAAACGCATATTCCCCTCGCATCGACGGCAACATTCTCCTTCCTACACAGTATAACTAGATGGAAATGGAGGGAACGTGACATCCGATGCTTATCAAGACCGATAAACGTCAGCAGCGGGCATGAACAGCACCCGTCAAGTTGGTATCAGGGAGAGAGAGAGGGTGAGAAAGAGAAAAGAAAGACAGAGAGAGAGAGAGAAAATGGGAATGATAGTGAGATAGATGTGTGCTATCTCGTAGATGCACGCCTCCCCGGCGCGTGCTATCGGACTAAAACGCCGTTCCAGAATTTTCTGCGGCAATCAGCCCCCGCCTTCTATACGTTTCCTCCCTGGCACATGCTACAGTATATGAGCATAGATAGTCTCCTGTGGGCATTTTCAATTACTCTGCACTGTACAGTGGTAGGGGGGATTAATCTGCTCGTTTGAATGCACGCCACACTTGATGGTTTAGTTGGTATGCCGCAGGCCTCGTCTGTTAGCTGTGCTAGTATACATTCAGGCTTTTGTGTCTAACTCTCCTCTCTTCCTGCTGCAGTAGGAACCATTTATGATTGCACCACTCTCACATCAAGTTACATCGAGATTAGATTTTCACAGAAGATGGGCCTCACCATAAATTCTCAAGTCAAACTCGAATCGAAATTGATTGTGTAATGACTAGTACAATGCAACTTTATAGCATTTGCAAAGTGATTGATATGGTTAAGCTATTCAAATGACAGCGTACTCAAGAGGGGAATAGTACCAAGCATATAGAAATCTTTTTTACATGGTGATTACTGTAGCTGATACGAATATTCAAATCACACAGGGCTTATAATATAAGCAGTATACCAAGGAACCAACCACACAGCATACCTATTGTACGAAAATCCAAATGAAATAAATTGATATTTTATTATGTCATATCCATCACAGGAAGAAGGTTGGCAAGAGATTTGTCAGAGGATAGACAAAGTTTCTCTCTACCAGTGATTTACTAACCTCCTCCATCTGATGTAGTTCCTAGTTATTCATTGTTTCCATCAAACTGTTTACTCATTAAGACAGATGACGGACGGCTGTCCTTTCCTCTTGCAGCTATTTGATTATATGAGCTCCGGTTCAGAGCCGAATCAATAACCAGATTAGCTCCTAGGCATACACACACACACACACTCGCGTGCACGCACACAAGCATACACACACACACACACAGATGCACACATACGCACACCCTCACACAGTACCCTAGGCCTTGGAATGAATTCTCGAGTACAACGGTCGGTTGGTGTCTATGTGATTTAGCTCTCTGCCTTTGCTGTAAGGCAGACACTGTCACACACACACACACACACTCTCTCTCTCTCTCTCTTTCACACACACACATACACACTCTCACACACACACATACATACAGATGGAGGCTGTGTCTGAGATGCAGCTGATGGGGGAAACAGTGATTAGATTAGGAAGAACTCTGCCTCTGCTCAGCAGCCGGGCCAGTGTGTGTGTGTGTGTGTGTGTGTTGTGCGTTGTGCGTGTTCCTCTCTCTCACTTGTTCTCTGCCATGCTGTAGGTTTTGTTCTTGTCCTTTACCTCCAGGCTGTTTTTACCTCTTTAAATACCTGTTCAACAAAGCCAATATTACCACTTCCAGCCCCAAACCAGTTTTAATTAAAAGTCCTACTGTGAAAAGGCTGCGAAGATCGAGGTCAGTCGGAGGAGTTTACAAGTTTCTTATTCTGTTGCTTAGGGAATTATATTCCTTTCAGAGAGGTTGTTTTAGCCGGTTACCTTGGTCTTCAAGGTCTCGTTTTATTAATGCATACAAAAAGAGTAAAAAAGAGAGAACTTTAGGTTTGCAGCAAGCCAGGAACCTAGTTTTGATACAGTTGGTCGATCACAATAGCTTGACACTAATTTGTTGAATTGCTTCTTTCTGACCTGACACATGAAGGTGGACACATGGTGCATGGGTGAGTGAATCTGTGTGCGTGCATTCACGTGTGCATACGTGTGTGCGTGTGTGTGTGTTAGTGTATTTTAGTGTATTTTGCTAAGGATAGAAGAGCAGCCTCACTAAAATGGCCGGTTGCCTGCACAGGTGCGTGGCCGCGTTCACCTGCCAGCTACTTGTGGAGGTGGTGTCCTCGCTCATGACACATGGTGCTGACTCAGATGGATCAGCCCGCTCGTTCCCCCTGCCTCGCTGTCTGTTCCTCCGTCCTCTATCCTCTGTCCCAGCCCGGCTAAAAACACCTTCAGCTCAACTCAAATACGAGCTACCATTACCTGAAATGAGGCCCAGAGTGGTGTAGGGTTTTGTCGCTGTAGACAATGTGGCAATGTCACTTACATTCATTCAGAGACCAGTTCAGGTTCGTGAAAGTAAGCAAGTTAGATCACAGCCGTGACAATTGCGGTGTGTGTATTTTTTTTTTGTCAGTCCATGTGTGTTTGTGATGTGAGAAAGGGAGACAGAGAGAGAGAGAGCAAGAAGAAAGAGGAAGAGAAAGGGCCCTGTTGGGGAGGATCAACCTTTCAAGTGATGTTAGCTGACATGGGCGATATACTGTAGACTGACAGTGTCCCCCCCCCCCCCCCCGCTTTCTCTATCCATCGCTGTGTCTTTACCTCTTTCTCTTTTTCTCAGTGTCTCCTTTGTCACCATCCACAGAAACGATTAATACTTACCGAATAGGCCCTACATGTTGTAGATAAATATCAGCTTCACTAAAACCTTTAACCACATTAATGACATTTAATTGAGGATGGAATCCCATGTAGGGGATGAGACGATGGTTTAGCCCCTTTAATCCACCATAAAGTCCTAGCTAAGGACCTCGACAGTGATCGCTCCCATCCGTCACACCCAGGGATTACAGCAGGACAGACAGCGATGCACAGCAGAGACATCTTGCTGATTTGACTGAGCTGGGAGTCTGGGTGCTGGCTGCAGCGAGCGCTGGCACAAAGGCTGGCAAACGAGGCTTGGGCCCTGTCTGTCGATGGGGTTTTGATGCAGTTCAAGGGAAGATTGCAGGTGAGATGATGGTGCTGCGGTGACTTGTGCCTGAGGTGTGGATAGAGGAACAGAGGTTAGGGGCAGCGGGCGAGGGATTGAGCCTGGCACGGGAGTCAAATTTGGGGGAACTGTGATGAGGACCTGAGAGGCCAGGCCAAGGCTGGGGCTGGGGGACGGGGACCAGGCCAGGCCTCCAATTCCCAGGCCCGGGCCCCATGCTCCAGGCCGCAGCCAAACAGCTAGGCAGGTGTCCAGCTGATCTCACACCCCCACAAGGGAGGAACCACAGAGCACCACATCACTGGAGCCGCACAAATTGAAGTGTCATCTCCAGAGTCAAGATGCTCACCAATTTTCTGCATGCGTTGGTGCAGAGTTGGGATTCAGCCAGTGGACAAATGGCTCCAGTTCCGCCTACAGTTTGGCTGAGCAATGAGACTGCGGTGTGTGTGTGTGTGTGTGTGGTGTGTGTGTGTGTGTGTGTGTGTGAGAGAGAGGAGTGAGATGGAGATGGAGTACTGTAGATCCTCACAGTCCTTGTCCTTGAAGGCTGTCTTGTCTGTCCTTTGACAGCCTCCAATACAACATGAAATAGTTAGAGAAAATTTTGTGAAGAATTAAGTCTGATAAATCTGAATAGAGTATATCATTTCAATTGAGCAAATGTAAAATATGGCACAACCATTCTTGCTGATGATGGCTTATTGCTGAAACGCGTCCGTCGTTTGTGCTCTATAGCTGCCCATTCAAATATATGACAAAAGGACATTATGAGTGCTGGCTTTTCTTTCTTCATGTATTGATCTTCGGCCGTGCACCTACGGAGGATTTTCTTGATCGAGTTGTGCTCGCATTTGGCGGAGTTTGGACAACCATTCTTGTGCCATACTCTTCAGCCTTCAAAAAAAGAAAGGAAATTGAACAATACGGCAGAAATTTAAAATGTGAATAAAAACCTGCTAAACACCACACTTGTGCCATATTGGAAATATAAATCTTGAGAAAGCTAAAACGGGGTATTTATAAAGATCCCGTCTGACTTTCCCCTCAGCAAATGGCAGTACCCTGTCATCTCCTGACCTTTAACCTGACGCAAGTATGCGTGGATTACCCAAGGGCTGAGAGGGGGTGTGTGGGAAAGCTGCATCGATCCCGCTGAAACAGTGAAGCATCATGAGAGGGAAAGAGGGAGAGACAAAAAAAAGTCAAGCCAAAGTTAAATGAAAAATTGCTTACGTACACGTCTCGCGCGGTCTGGAACATTTATTATTCTGAGTCACACAGAGAGGAAAGAGGTGGAGGAGGAGGGAAGAAGAGAAGAATCCATTTGGTAAAGTAGATGCGGATCGATGAGGCTGGAGGCAGGCAGGCCAGAGTGCAAGGGAGGAGGGGTGTGTGTGTGTGTATGTGTCTTTTAGTGTGTGTGTTTGTGAGTATTTTTGTCTGTGTCTGTGTGTGTGTGTGTGTGTGTGTGCTTGCGTGCATGAGGTGTCCCAGATTACTTTTCCTGATTGATCCGGCCCAGCATCCGTCTGACCTGCAGGACGTTTCAGAGCTCGGAAGACGCTGGTGGAGGTGGAGAGACGGCGAGAGAGACGGCCAGGAAGAAAGGGAGAGGAGAGAGAAAAATAAAAATCAATAGCGCAGAGCGCATTAGAGGGAACTTGACTGGCCGAGGAGCTGAGATAGTAAAGTCGTATTAATCTCTTTGTGTCTCAGTCGGTTTGATAGGAACTCCAATTCAGTATCACTTTGGAGGACTGGGAGGGAGTTTGGCCTGAGTTCAGTAGGATCAGATGTGGCCTTTATTTGTGGTAGCACAATGTCGAGGAACAAAATGGACACATAACACAAATTGTCACAATTTATTTACATGTACATATAGGTCATATGGTCACATAGCTTCTGCCAATAAAATAAAAGAACAAGGTGATGTTTTTTGTTTAGTTTACTTCTCGTTTAGTGTATTCCTCGTTTCTCAATTTCTTAATTTTGGTAAAAAGAAGATAACTAAAGCTAGGGAAATAGACAATAATATCTGAAACAAGATGGTGAGGCGAAGCCCTAGAAGTCAGAGGGTTTCACGCTGGCTCCATTTTGTAGCCGCCAGGCAGTGTGTCTATCAGTGAAGAGATCCTGCAGCATAGTGATCTACCTCTGCAGTCTCTACAGCCTCCATCTATCCTGGCCAAGTCAGGGTAAATTGATTGTCTAAGCTCTGTAAGAGCAGGGGGAGGGAAGCCTGCACCGGGGCAGCAATAAAAGTGGAGGTTTTATGGTGTTAAAGGAGCAGAGGAGTGAGGAGAGGAAAAGAAAGGAGGGTGAAAAGGACAGGAAAAGAAGGAGGAAACTTCTTCTCGGTCATCTAAATTTTACCACATCGCAGGGCTTTTACACGTTTTACCAGGTGATGCAGGGCTGTGCAGAAAGAGAAGGAGTCATAATCTTACTGCACAGTGCAGTAGAATACCCTGTAGATGTGTACAAACCTAGAGGAAGGCCATGACTGTGCCTGCGGTATTGTAGACTATTAGAGGAAAGCAAATGTATATTCCCCCTCCTTGCTGTAGGCGGATATGGCCTGTCCTATTTGACTGCACTACCCAGAAACCACTGGCCAGGAGCCCAAGGAGACAGGAAGCACTTTTGCGGCATCAAATATTAATGGCGTTATAGAGTGTATTGATTATATAATAAGTCTCCCCAGCTTCTAAGCGCCGACTGAAATGTATTCTCTGAATAATTGAAAATGCATCCATGAGCGGTTTTTCATCTCAATGGTTGGTGAATGTAATTGCATTGCGCCTTTATTCCGGTGTTATTTGAGATTTTATCAGAAGATCCACATGTGTGTGTGTTCATGTGATAAACGCGAGGACAGAGAGAAAATGAAGAAAGATGAGATTGTGTGTGTGTGCGCGCGCGCGCGCGTGTGTGTGTGTGTGTGTGTACTTGAGGCCGTGTGTTTTATACAGTTATTGAATGGTTGAGCATTGAATATTGAGCATTGAGTAGTGTTTGGAAAATGGGATGCAGAGTCTCATAAACACACTTCTGAGAAACGTAATATTCCTTTTGCCGACATGATGCTCCTCTGCTCTGTACGTTAGCTGTTTAAATGGAGACTCATATACATCTGCTTGCTGCTGCTTACATTTTTATCACCACATTTGTACATGCTACAGTTACACTGCACTGTCTGCTTGCTGCGGCACACCATTCCCTTTTGCACTGACACAGTATGTAAAATGATAGATTTGCAGAATGGGTGAAAAATGCTTTTGATGTTTCACCTCTGCCTAACATTTCCTTTTTTCAGGTTAGCTTTCCAACTGATATTATAATTTAATGGATGGGGCCAGTTGTATTAACATGCAGGCTATACTGTATATAGTCCTCTGCCTGTTGAAATGAATGTTGGTCCACTATACTGTATCCGGTGGCTTCACACTGTAACTAGCCTGGGCACCTTGGCCCTGGGGTGTAGCTATCCCTGGCACTGTCCACTCCTGGCTCTTTCAAATGGTTATAAATCCACCTCACTGGCTCTGGCCCACCTGCATTCACACTGAGGTGACCTAGCAAAGCTAAACGCTTTGAAAATGTTAAAATACAGTACATAAAAAAGCGTAATGCTTATCAGCAATATGTCCCAGTGAGGTTCACACAGTGGATGTATTATACAGTATGTTTTTTTTGTATTCTATAAAGCTGTTTAGATTTTGCTGTTGTCTGTTTGTTTTGTTTTGTTTTTTTTAGACATACAGTAACCCTTCAGTCTTCACCCAGACTAAAACAAAGGTGGCTGAACTTAAACCTATTTTTAAATGATCATCCCAAAAAATACCTCAATATTCACCATAACCTGTCAGCAGTAGAAACAATATTCCTCATCTTCTCTTCCACCCTAACCCCTCTGCCCTTCTGTATCTTCTTTTTCCCTTTCAAGCTGACAGTTCACTCTCATTTAGACCCCCATTATGCATTCTTGCCTAAGTTTACAAGACACATTGACAACAGAACATGTACAGACTCTCTCTCTCATCCCCCACCTCTGTCTCTCCCTTTCTTTGAAGTATCGGAAGTGTCTTCCCCATTACTCAACCCTTGTCTTTTCTTCCTCCGCCTCCTCCTCCCATCTGATCCCTCGCTCCCTCTCTTCATCTCTCTGAAGGAGTAAATGAAGGCAGAGGTCATCCCTCCTCTCTTCCTCCTCTCCTGCTAAATTGGCTGCTTGTAGCATCAGTAGCTAGCTGCAGGCATTTGAGCCCCCTGCTCTGGAGAGCTAGTGAACAGACTTCCTGCTCATTTGTGGCGTTTCTGTCTCTCTTCAACAAGGGGCTTGTTTACCCACAGAGAGCAAGAGGGAAACCCTCATTATAAACTCTGCGAAGGTCACTGCAGCCACCGCACCAGTCTGCCGACTTCAACAGATACACGCAGTTTTGCACCGTACACTATGAAGCTACTCCGATGATTGAAACAGATTAAAACAGCAAAATAAATAATATCTCTACCCCCGTTTCTATTTTAGCAATTCCATATTCAGCTTGAAGAAATTTCCCATCAATTTGACTCATCCCATTTTTCAAAACCCAATATTTTTTTCTTCTCTTTCACAGTGTGAATTTAATATATTAAATTCACCAATCTCAAATGACTCATCTCAACCAAGCCTACATCAACCAAAAAAAAAAACAAAACAAAACAAGCCACCTGTCGTTTTAGTGTGACTGGTGGAATGACTGTAAAGGTGTGTACAGTATTTCTGTAGTGAGCCACCATTCCCCCGATTCCCCCCACCCCACCCCAATCCCCCTCCAACCCTGACCCTGTAAAGTGAGTGTGTGATGTTGACCGGTGGGCTGTGCGTCCCTCCCTCCCTGTGCTCCGCTCCATAGGGGTCGACAGAGACACAGTGGCGTCAGGCAGAGCTCCCACAGCTCCAGGGCTGGGCAGAGAAGGGATTGCTGACACAGCCAAAGATGGTAAGGAGACTACTGCCGCCAAATGGATGGCCCAGCCATTTTACACACCCATGAAGTAACATGATCTGATATTATACTGTGTTTACATATATACGCACTGGTGGTGATGCTGCTGACTGAGACAGTTTGAACCGTAGGAGGAATTGATGGATGGGGCTATAGAGGGAGGGGAGGAGGGGGGATTGGTTTGGTTGCAAGGGTGGAGGAAGTTGTGCAGAGACTAGGGGAAAGCAATATTCAGCAGTTGACTCCATCCATTGTATATCTTTGAGGAAGCCAATAAAAGATTATTGCATACTTATATAGCATTTCTCAATTTTGTATGTGATGATTTTTTAGGATTTAAAAGAAAAGAACTGTTACAAATCAATCATGCTGTTTAGCCTTCATGCACGCATGTAAAGCTGAACCCCTGGGCCTTTCTAATGGGCCGCTCCCTGCCTTAGTTTCCTCCCCCCAGACACATGATCCTCTGAGATACACAAAGGTTGCTCTTTGCTAGCCTGACACTTTCCCTCTCTCTCTCTCTCTCTCTCTCTCTCTCTCTCTCTCACACACACACACACACACACTCTCTCTCTCTCTCTCTCTCTCTCTCTCTCTCTCACACACACACACACACACTCTCGCTCGCTCTCTCTCTCTCTCTCTCTCTCTCTCTCCCTCACACACACACACACACACTCTCTCTCTCTCTCTCTCTCTCTCTCTCGCTCCTACACTGAGCACTCAAGCACCCATTAAAAATCCCAAAGTAATAGGTCCCTCCCATGCACTTTGCTTCATCACTACTGTAGCTCCTGCATTGTGTTTCAGTGAAGGCAAATCGACTTATCATTCTTGAGATTCCAGTTTTAAGAATGACCAGCAGGTAGCTTGCATTCTAGAGCAAGTTGAGTTTTATCTCTCTTTCACAGTGTAGCATGTTTCTAAAGCACGTTTCCAGCGACTGTTAGCACTGGCATCTACTTGTGTTTCCTTTAGCTAGCAGCCCAGTGCTGGTTCTGCCCGCTACACGACTAGCATTATAATTTGTGAGTAAAAGAGGCTGTGTCTTCAGGCTGACTCGGTGGCTCCTGCAGCTAGCCAGAGAGGGCTGTGTGTTGGGCCCGGTCAGGACACATGCAGTGAGCGCCGTCCGCAGCACTGGGCTCCACAGTGGGAGAGCAGGAACAGCCAGAGAGCGCACCACAAACACCAAGTGGACTGCTGAGCCGCACAAATGCTGGTGGGCAGGGACAAGGAGAGGAATATAATTGGCCATTGGGACTCGGCAGGTCCCTGTTAATTAGAGGCGGCCATTTTGGTGTGAAAACTCCTCAGAACATGTCCCATGGAGTTGAAAGTCTCTCTGACAGAATGGAGCCCAGCAGGGAATGTAAACAGATTTAATAAGGCCCTCTCCAATCAACTCTGTTATGGCTAGATGCTTTATCCTCCCCCCTCTCTCTCTCTCTCTCTCTCTCTCTCTCTCTCTCTCTGTGTCTCTCTTTCTCTGTCTCTCTGTTGTGGTAGAGTGGTGAGCGAGTGAGGAAGGATACTGTCAAAAGAACAATTTGCATGCAGCTCTCATCTTGAGAGCTTTTAGACGTCTCCCTGTCTGTTTGTTTCTGCTGTGGGCTCGGGGCATTGTTCAGTCTGTGTGTGTGTGTGTGTGTTGTTCTTCCACTCACTGCAGATGCCACAGAGCGTGTCTGAGCGTGCATTTGTGTGTATGTGTGGATATATGTGCATGCACATTTTTGTGTGCGTGTGTGTGCATTTGTGTGCATAGATGTATGTGTGAGTGTGTGTGTGTGTGTGTGTGGAAAATGAGAGGATGGAAGCAGACTCAAGACTGACATTTTGCCGGTACTACTCCTGTACTCCTGGAAACATTTGGAGGTTGTCTAAAAAAAAAAGCACAGAGATTGAAGGAAAGAAGAAGTGTAATAAATGATAAGAAATAGAGCCTTATTTTGGAGGTAGAGGATTAATCGCTGCTAAATTCAGTTTACTCACCAATTTGGTAATGTAAATGTTTACAAAACAAATTTATATATTCACATTCATGTATGCATTATAGTATGTAGTATCATATCACACTGATGTCAGATCATTTGCATACAATAAAGTCTTCTCCAGAAAATAAAAAACAATAAATAAAAACAGAGGTCATAGTTTGCCTTCCCTTTCAATTACTTATCACTATGCATAAGTAGTGATAGAAGTAAAGTGATTAAAACTAAGAAGTACACTTATTGTAAATGCCTTAAATGGTTTTGAAAACTATTTTTGTACAAACAGTGCGAAATTTTTAAAATCAGCTTTGTGCTATATTATTAGAACACAAGTCCAATCTTTTGATAATCCAGAAATAGAGTGAAATAGGACTTGTGTGCCATTTCTCCTTGCTAAAACTAGCCCTGCTTCCTGTCTGCGTGTAGACTTTAGAATAGTTAAAAATAGACAGAGGGCTGAATGGTGGAACAGGGGAAAGGGAGAGATCTGAGTGATGACTCTAAAACTTTGATTGAATCAGATTAAACCACATTTACATCTTAATTAGGGTTTCACCATGTTAAGTCATCACAGTGCTTGTAGGCTGAATTCACGGGAGCTTGTGGGTTTTCGCTCTGGTGATCTGTAGCGGTGTTATATTCAAATGGGAATGGACATACATGGGCCTTTTTGGTCAGGCACTAGCCACGGTTCAGTATAAAAAAATTGTCTTATTCTCATACACATAATGCAGGGACCACAGGATCTCACAGTGAGTGCAAGGAGACAGTACAGGACGTTAGATAGATAATCAATCACTGTGTGTTTTGTTTCATTCTTGGGCGGGACGCTTACAGTCTTTTGTTTTGGTCAAACACCGGCCAAGATGGAAATATACCTTCCACAACCTCGTAGCAGTGTGTCCATCTTCTTTTTTTTTTCAAAGACTGCTCTATCTTCCCCCTGCACTGATTAGATTTAGGTGTCTGCTCCTTCCATCTGTGGTTCACTGATATTAAACACCCCCACCCCCCCTTTCCCCTCCAAAAAAATATCTCAGTCAAATTCACTTCACCCTCGCCTAAACCTCTCAAAGCTCCGCTTCTTCATCTAACTGGATGATGAAATCAACAGACTGTAACAAAATCCAATAATTTGATCAAACAAATGTTTTTTTTATGCAAATGGATGAATATAATTTTGCCTTACAGATCGGTTTTGTTTGGGGAATGAGGATCTGTATTAAATATGTATTAGTGTGCTGTGGTAGAAAAGCAAAGGGCAACCTACCTTCCTCCTCCCCGCACTTCTGACTCTCTCTCTCTCTCTCTCTCTCTCTCTCTCTCTCTCTCTCTCTCTCTCACACACCAAGCTCACCAGTTCCTCTTCAAATACTTTGCTCCTGAGATGCTCTGAAAAGCCAGACATAAAAACCCCAACCTCTCTCTCTCTGTCACAGCAGCAGCATCAGCAGTCAAATAGCTAGCTGAAGGGCTGCCCCTGTTGTTGCCACCTCCCAGAAACCCCAGCAGCTATCAAAGTAAAAGAGAACTATTCAGAGACATCTCTCAACTGTCTTCATGAATATTTAGCTGTTTATCTCCTCTGTGTCTAGTGTTTGTGGTATTTCTCGATGTTTAGAATTGTGCCATGTAGCGTGTATAGCGTGATCAGTATATGTTTATTTTGTGATTCCATATTTTGAGAGAAACATTGTCGCCGTTTATTGTCATTGTTCTACTTGAGGGGATACTAAATGGAGAATAACTCTGGGCTGCTAGACATACTCAGTAGTGTAGTCGAGCATATACACATGTATACTGAATATACCTATGTCTTTTTTGCAAAATATTGGGTAAACTCACCTACTGTGTCAGCCTTATAACAACTAATACACTGACTTGTGGGGTCTCCATTGGGTCCCCACTTTTTCTGCAGTAAACCAAAATTTTGCCCTACCACCACAACACTGTCTGAATTTAGTGATGTATGATTATTGGACCAGTCACTTAAAATGGGCAAGAATTAATTATAACTCCAAAACATTGATTTACCTTCAAAGCTTGTTTGAAAACTGAAATTTGTTTGTGAATACACTGGAATTAGGCTTTCAAAAGGCCTTTTAATCCAAGACTGTTGATCCGACCTGATGCAACGAGAGTCATGCTAGTTAGAAATTCAATAATGAAAATAATAACCATTTTGTTAGACTTTTGTATGCCTTGCTAGATATTCAATATTCCAAATTTATAAATAGAGAAGCCAACAAATTCTCTCTCTCCCCTTGTTCCTCCCTGTCCTTTCTCTCTACGGTTCCTCTCCTCCTCATCTCTCCCCCCTCTCTCTCCACCTCCTCTCTCTCTCTCTCTCCTGCCCCAGATCATCAGTAACATGGAGGCTCCGGTGACAAACGGCCCCAGCGGAGGAGGCACCACAGCCAACGGGCCGACCACCAATAGCCGCGGCTGCCCCTCGCCCATGCAGACTGGCGGCGCCACCGACGACAGCAAGACCAACCTCATCGTCAACTACCTGCCCCAGAACATGACCCAGGAGGAGTTCCGCAGCCTCTTCGGCAGCATCGGCGAGATCGAGTCCTGCAAGCTGGTCCGCGACAAGATCACAGGTACCCCATTTTCCTTTTTGCTTTTTCCCCTCGATAGGAAGGGTAGAGCGCAGGGTCAGAAGAGTATCCCTGGCGCTTAAAAGGGACTCAGTGTTTTGCTCAAGGACACTTCAGCAGGGCAGATGCTTGCTGACAGGGGGCACTTGAACCCGGATCTTGTGGTTCAAGGATGGACTCTCTATTCGCCTATATACACTGCTGCCCAAACAACTAGGAAATAACACTCTAGCTAGGTACACACTTATAGATTCACATCAAAACCACATGTTTTAAGATTGTTGGTAACCTAAATCTAAACATTTAATTTGTGTTTTTGCCAGCCTGTCACAATTTTAGCCATACAAGCCTTTATATATTTGGCTGTCTTTACTGTCAAATGACTGTAAAATGGTAAGAATAAAAAAGTTTGTTAATGCTAACAGTCATTAAGAGAGACTGGCATGTGCCCCACATGTACCCAGATGGCTCATGTGGATCTATATGAATGCTTTACACATTGTTAACAAATCAAAGAGAGGTGTAGATACGATATATTGGCCAAGCACTGTAGGTGTGTGTCGAGTATCACATGGGATGAAGATTGCCTCTGTAAAACAAATATTAATACAGATATACACACAAATACACACACATACACACACAGAGGTTCAAAGAGCTAAATAGTACATGAATGCCTCACAAAGACTTACACGAGTCCTGGGTCAAACATTATTTGGAGCCATTCCAAACAATTCAAGCGTTTGAGAGGATTCACTGCCCGGAGTGTCTTCTACAGCACAAATCCAGCTCTGCCCTCTGTGTGTGCTCAAGCGCTGCAACTCAGCAATGCAGCAAAGTGCCACATGTTCTCCAGAGGTGTTTAAATTAAGCAGCACTTCGTGGTGCTAATCATGGCTGTAATCTGGGCGTAGTGGCTGTGTGGGTGGCCATACAGCAGATGGATAGGGGGGTTGGGGGGAGGGGGGCGCAGCTCTCTGATAATGCTCCATAATGGCTTTCATTTTAGATCCTACTTACTGACACTCTTCTCCTGATAATCTCATTAAAGAGCACCAGGCAGGCAGGCAGTCGAGATCACCACGCCATTCTGGGATAGCAGGCAAGGCAAGGCGAGAGGAGTAAACACACACACACACACATATACACACACATATTCACAGAATCAGACCTCCTGTAATAGATTAAGTGTAACACGTAGGCCAATAGCGGTGCCATTTTCGACTGTAAACCAGAGATCGCCACTGGTCCAGCCATTCCTCTCCCATTCTGTTCTCTAGTTCTTTGAAGCATATTTCTGCAACTCTATGATTCCACTTTAGGACCGTCCTCCTCTTCCTCTGTAATGGGCCCCAAAATGGGGCCTGCGAGTCAGATTCCACCAGGATAATGGAAGATGGTGTGTACAAAAATAACACTGGGATACCACATGCTATCATCATCACCATCACCATGTTATCTCTCCACCCGATTTTCCCCTTAAGTGTGATTTCACAGACAGCAGTGAGGAACCAAGCTAACAGCAGATATTTGGAGAGAGTTTAAAAACGAACAGAATTGCTGTAAACCTGCTAGGGGCCTAAATGGGGAATGTGAGAGAGGTAGAAATGTTTGTTCACTCACTCCCAAACCATTTAGGGTACTTCTCTGCTCTGCACTACAAGGTCTCTCTGATGACTTAGCATCCACACAAAGAGTTATAAATAAATTCTGCCCTCCCTCCGTCTCCCCCTGCGGTGTATGCCTGCATTGCTCTCCCATGGGTGCAATTTCCTCGTGCAAACTTTTAGGCTAACAAAGCGCAGCTCCCTCCTCTAGTAGGGAATGCCAAGAGGCTTCTCGCTCTCTAACAGTCATCCAAATCATTAACGGACTAAGCCAGGTTGGCGAGAGGGAGGGGTAAAGAGAATGAGGATGGTGGAGAGAGTAAAGAGAGCGCTATTTTTGGATCCTGATATATACACCTGTACCCGTTCTCGTCTCTCGTGAATATCCACACATCAGTGTGAAGAAAGATCAACTTTTGCCATTTTATTTTTCAGGATTTCCGAGAAAGTCAAAGATGGGTTGTTGTTTTTTTGCAACGTTGAAATTTCAATAAGAAAACTTTTGAATATGTCTGAAGGACGGTTATGGTGTTCTGTAGCCACGTATTATTCATACTGATGGGAATATTAAGGCCTCCCTGCCTTTGTATTGTATTATTCATTTGGAAAAATAGAACACAGTTAAAGAATTTAAATACACTCACTCACTACAATTGAAAAAAAATGTATTTGCATAATAGTTTCAATATTTTATGATTACAAGATATACATTGGATTCAGTCTTTTGGTTGCATTTTGTGTTGTATTCGTATTGTATTATATAAGACAGGGCCATATGTTTTTAGCATGAAGTTCCTTTAATAGCATGTTGATTATCATTTCAGATCAGTTCAGTGTCATTCCTTCATTCTGCTCATTTCAAATGAAGAGTTTACACACAGTATTAGCAAGCATGCATGAGTATTTGTGTGCTTGCATCTTGAGTATATGTTTCCCATGAATGTGACCAGCCTGTGAGTGTGTGTTGACAAGGTGTGAGCACCTGAGCGTCAGCAGAGGTAGAAGAGACAGGCAGGTCCTCAGCTTCCTCTCCGCTTCCTGTGGACTTGCTCCTGTCAGCTCTGATGACGCCAGCGTGGCGTGAGGCTCTGGCGGGTGCGGGCGGGCGTAGGCACTCCAGCTCCGTCTGTCACCCTGGCTGACTTCAGCTGGTTGAAAAGCCACCTCTGAGTGTCTTTCTTGCTCCCCACACGCCTGCCTGCCTGCCTGCCTACCTTCCTGCCTGCCTGCCTGGCTGCCTGCACAGCTACCTCTGCCTGGTGCTCTCATAACACACCAGGGACATGCAGGTTAATCTTTTATTTAAGGCTAGCTTACACGCACCTAGCTGCAGCCCACACACACTTGCACATAAGCCCCAGGCCTCCACCTGTGAATCTCCTGACTGTGGGCATCCTCTTAAAGGAAAGATGCAAAGACAGCTTAAGCGTTTTGTTGTTCGAATTAAGTGCGTATAGCTGTAGTAGCTTTTACATTTGTCTACCTGCATTCAGGGCAGAGAGAAGGCTTTATATATAAATGCTTAAGTCAAGGACATGATTGCTTTGAGGCACTGAGCACCACAGATGGTGCCACTACAGACAGCGCTCTGTGTTTGTTTTTGGTTTTTTAAAGGCAGCAAAATGTCTATTTAAGCCGAAAATCGCCAATTTGAAAGCTCACAACTTGAGCAAGAGTGGAAGCAGCCACTTCTCACTCAGATGCCAATAATAAATAAACACACACCCTTGGGGAGAGCAAGGAAAAAATCTTTTGGACCTTGCAACATACTGAATGCAAAGTTTTAATGGAATATATTAAAGTATTGCTTCTTCTGGCCGCGCGCGCACACACACACACACACGCTCAAATGGAATTGACTGATCCTTGTCAGTTAGTCATTTTTCGGGATCATTTTTCTGCATCGGCTGCATTTCTGCTGGAGAAATGAATGTATTTGTTTTCATAATGACATGGCAGAAAAGAAAATGGCTTTTCATGCTGGAACAAGAATTGATTGCGTCTGTAGTTTTAGTGTTGTGATAAAAAAAAAAAGAAAAGGGATTTTATATTTTGAGAGACGACCATTTCTTTGCATTCTCATGTTGTGCCAATAATTATTGTAGCCAAAAGCACAGAAGCCATATTCTGTGGAGATAGATAGGATATTTTTCTTGCTTGTTGAGTAAACAGTTCACCGTGTTTACCAGTTGCTGTCTATGCCCTACTCTGTCTGCTGTGTTACCTTTTGCCTCAGGCAGTCACACCACTTACTGACTGCCAGCTATCAGCGGCACACAGCAACTCCACACCTTTTAATAAGGGGAATGGCATTTTCCTATTATTGAGATGAAATTATATTATCTCTACATCAAAACCTGTATACGGACATCACCCCAAAGCACATCAACTGAAGCCTTTCGTTCACACTACTCCAGTCACCTTCCATGTGTTGGTTTTACACATGGAATCTGGGGATCTGATGCAAATCATAGTGACAATGTAGCAAGCCAAGCAGATGTTGGCTATGAAAAATAGATGGACTGTGATGTCAGCTGTGGAGTAGTCAGAGCCAGAACACCTCTCTATGCCTCTGACAGACAGCAGCTACAGTACCATGTGAAAGCCTGCTGTGAACTCAATGCTCACATGAGGACAGGTACACCTGAGTCAGATAGGTGCAAAAACATCTCGGGTTTGTTGAATTTAGCTTGCTTTGCAGGCACAAACCTTCCACGCTTCCATTAGTTTCATTTTCGTTCCATTTCTGTTATGGTACATCAAGTGCACCCGCAAGTATTGCAAACATAAAATATGCATCTAACCCTGATCTGCAAGGACAGGCGGGTGGAGCTTAGCTTGTGCACAAGGTCTGTCAGTCTAACGGGGAGCAGATCAAATATTCACCATATAAACCTCAGTTTACCCGCATCTCTTTGTTGCTACTGAAATATGCATTGAGAACACGCTCAGGAGCAAAGCTGATGCTCTTTGTACTTCAGATTGCAAGCCGGGCTGTTTCTCACATCATTACTAGAGTGATAGGAACAAAACTCGCTGTTATTCCTCTGTTTGCCGTATGATGAGATCCATTTACACCTTCCAAAACACCTATACAACACAAATGCAATGTTGTTCTGTGTGGTTAGAAACCATTACATACTTTTAAATCCCTCGTGAATTCATACAGGGGGAGATCTGGTGCAGTGTTTGTATCTCAGATACAGGCAGCATTTATCTGAACCTGAAATGGCTGAAGGCTGAAGATAGCCTGAACAAAGCTGACAGGGAAAGAGATGAAAAAAGGATTTGACATCTCCAAAGCCAGGTATTAAGAGAGCTGCCAGGCTCAGAAGTGCAGACACTAGCAGGCAGACACACATTAAAGTTTCAGAGTCCCGGGTCCCAAGAATGTCCTGTCTCTCTCCTCCTAGCCCCCCTCCCCCTCTCTCTGCCTAGGACCCAGAATTGGATGTCCTGAGTTTGCTTCTCTGCTCTGCTCCTCCAATGACCCTCACTTCAGACTGCCTCTGTCCCCTCTCATTCCTCTCTGAGTGCCCTTTACATGGAACATAGAGGTTGAGAGGGTCCCCTGTGTCGGCCTCAGATCCAAAGGCTGAATGTGCCTTAGGGCTGGTTCCTCACCCTCCCACTCTCAACTCTGAGTGCACTGTACCTGGGCAAGAGGGAGCCAGACGGTCCCTTTCTCCCCAGCGTGGGTCACTTAGGTCTGGGGGTGGATGGCTGCGGGCCTGAGGGCTTGCTGACGCTCTGCGCTCTCAGTAGGAAGCCCAGCAGGTGCAGTAGGGCAGGCTCCCCAGTCCTGACGTAACAGGGCTACCCAAGACTCAAAGGGGCTCCTCTGTCTGTCAGTTTGTCTTCATCGCTCTATCTCTCCAACACTGCACAGCCAGCCAGCCAGCCCACACACTGCAGGCTGCAGTCCACTGGCCCCAAGGCTCAGGAAGCCACCATGAGGGGGTGGTGTGTGTGCGTGTGTCTGTGTGTGTGTTTGTCCCTGAGCTTCTATGTGGGCAAGTGCGTGTGCGTGTGTGTGTGTGTGTGTGTGTTGGTGGAAGCAGGGCCTTGGGAACTGAGAGTGGGAGCCTCCTGACTGCAACAGTGGCTGCTACCTTGGCAACCCAGGAGGGAAAGATGTGTTGAATGAGTGAGTGGGAGAGGGAGCTACAGTAGATATGTGTGTGCGGGGGACGTGGCTGTGTTTATGAATTTAGTTATTCAAACTGGCTCAATACATGCCACATGATATGTACTATTGCTCAAACTGTACTGCTAGTCTTTGAGGCACTGTAGTCTTTTGTTCTCCAGGTGTTGCTTCATCTTTCTGCACACTCACTGAACTCCCTCCCCACCCCCATGTTGTAGGGAGCTGAACCTCTCTAAGGTAACTGAAGTGTATTTTGACATGAAGCTGGTGACAGGGCACCTTTCCAAATGTTGGGGAGCACTGGCCCATCAAAAATAGCACTACCTCAAGTTGCTGCAGCAGCAAGGGGCAAAATGTCAGAGGAGGGAAGAGAACGGAAGCAGTGAGTGTGACACATTTATTTTGACAAATTGAAATGTTTTTTTTTTTTTTTTTCCCTCTTCCTCCACATCTTAAAATGTGGCTAAATTTAAGACTGACCGAACGGATTTGCCTGTTTGTGGGGAGAGGGAGCTGGTCCTCTCAAGGTGTGTTAGCGTCATCCGCTCATGGCTCCGATGATCCACTTCCCTCCTCGCCCCTCTGCCGCTCCCGTCCTCCCATGGCTGCTAAATGACAGATAGACTCCATGACTCCTGACAGGGTGTGGGACTTTGGGAACAACCACAGAGGGTTTCTTTAGGTAGCCTTTAAGGGTCACTTCACACAAATAACAACCTTACCTGATTTTCTACTTTGTTAGACCGCTTCAGCATTTTTTGGAGAGCGGGCACTGCAGAAAGTTTTCATTGTTATGGAAAAATGTACGTCAACTACAGGATCAGAGACAGAGATGTGCATAAGCTTAAAATGGAATTTGAACCAGGTGCAGTTGCATCACTACTACAAAATGCTGTCAGTCATCCAAAGCCACCAAGTACAACATTTTAAGTCTGTTTTGTTAATTTTGTCTATTTAGTGTAAGCAGTTCAAATGTAATTTTTAATTCATAAGCTGTACACTTACAGAAAATAGTTTTGAAGAATGGATTGCAGCCAGGCACATAGTTAGATGGATGGTTCTTACTGCTATGTGTTTCATTGGGTAGCTTCCGCTCTAGATCAAAGGGTCTATAGTGCATTGTGTCAGCCTTGCCTGATGATAGCAGGAATTGAAGATGCTTTCATGTCTACAGTACAGGGCTCTTAGTCACATAATACAACAAGAAGGGAACAAAATAATGACAGGCAATATGCAACTGGAGGCTCTTTCTATGTGTACCCTGCAACACATGATTGTGTACCTTTCTGTGTGCCTTGCAGTGCAGTACATGAATATAAATGAGTGCATCCTTTTGACTTTATATATGTCTGCATATGTAATACTTAGATGCATAGTACAAATATTTTGTGCTTGTGTGTGCCTATGCATGTAATTGCACATTGGTATGTGAATTTTCACATGCATCCAAGAGTGTGTGTGCGTGTGTGTGTTTGTGCGTGTGTGTGTGTGTTTGTGTGTGTGTGTGTGTGTGTGTGTGTGTGTGTGTGTGTGTGTGCTGGAGGGGGGGGAGCCACTGTTACACATCGGGGCCAGCAGGCAGGACACCCGCTCGAAGTACACTCATTTTCTCATCTCACACATTGGGCAACCTGCTGCTCCTCAGGAAACAAATAATGGCTTAGTCATAACGCCTCGCCAACACAACAAAGAGCCACTCACTAGAAATAGCAGTGATTTTACCACTGAGAAACATGCCCGCCTCCCTCTAGTATTTATTTCAGATTGTACAAAAGGTCTGCCAAGAGAGCGGAGGTGGGTTCAAATTAGCCCCCACCTCCTCACTCCCCCACCCCTAGATCTTTAAGTAGCCTACCTGTTCTCAGTGAAACTGGACATGTGATAAAATGTGATAAAGGGCTGTAGTGCTGTAGCAGTACCAAGGCCAATACAGATGCAAGCACCAGTGCTTACATGCACACATGCACAATATTAGCTAAAAACACAAATTATTAGGTTTATATACTTCACATAAACAACAAGACCTCTACCAATATTGGAAATATGTATTTTTTTTAATAATGAAATCCCCTTTGATTGCTGTTGAGCATTGTCTTTGCTTGTGTTCCTCCAACTGCTTCAGGATTTACGGGACTGGCACTGTAAGCAACTGACGAATCAAGGCAAATGAATATCTAACCTCATTAAAAGGCCATTATAAACAGCAATGCATCATTTGGGTTTGTGGTTTTAATTGACAATTAAAATATATAAGTTAATGTATCCATTAAGCTAATTGATCAGCACAGGGCTGATTCTTCTGTTAGCTACAACCCCATTAGAGGCTATTTATCATGCATTTTTAATAGCTTCTCTGTATTGTCTCAGATGCTGTATTTTTTCAAGATATTTGTCTGTAATTATTCTTTAATGACAACTCTGTAGTCTCTCTAAATGGCTTTCTAGCTCTACAAAGACCTAGCTTTTTTACATTTTAAAATAAATCAGATTCTGTGCTATATATCCTTTGCTTTTACTAGATGTCACAGTTCCTATAGTTCATTTGGGGCAGCATTCAGTTCAATTGGGAAAGCAGTGTTACAATATAAAGCAACCTTTGCTGTTGCCATACTCAACAGCACTATGTTGATACTAAGTTCAACGTTCACTTGGTCTATGCTGAATTGCTTTTGTTTATTACTTGTATGTGGATATGAACTGCGTTCCAGTAAGGCACCATGCTAAGTTGAACCATGCCGAGCGATTTTAAAGTGAGTCTGAACTGCGTTTAACCATGGTGTGTGGAGCCGGAGCAGAGCAGGGTACAGTGATGGGTTGATCCAAGTGCAGGCAGCATGCAGGGCTGATCCTGCTGGGGAGTGTTGAGGCGGACAGGCCTGTTGTTGTGACAGGCTGAAGCCAACCAGACTGCCTGCTGGCTCCACTACTGCATGCATTGGTTGGTCCACAGACAGAGAACTGCTTTCAGCACCGGCCTCGCATATGTGAGTGTGTGTGGGTTGCTTTATGCGGGCGAGTGAGTGCACGCACAACCCTTTGTCTTAAAGGTCCAATATTATTCAATTTTCATAATTTTGTTTTCAAATATACTGTGGCTCAGCATAACAATAATGCTGTTTGTGATGTTTGCTAATAAATGTAGTTTAGTTGAATTGCATTAGTTAAATGGATGAATTTCAAGACTAAGGGCTCTATTTTTGTGAATCAATGGTGCATGGTGCAAAGCGTAGTCAGTGTTGCACGCCATGCACAGGGCATGGCGACTGATGTTTGGTATTTTTGTGGCCAGAGGCACGCAGCACACCTGTGGCGCAGGTGGAAACGGGGTGGGATTAGGAGAACATATTATCAGTAGGTGTGGTAGGGACTGGCTTCAGTCATGACCAATCAAATCACTTGTTTTCACTCCTTCCCTTTAAATGTAGTGCACTCTGCCATGGGGCACTGACAATTTCATGATGGAAAGACCAGTCCAGAGCGGATCTGCCACAAAAGCGTCTCCCAAGAGGAAACTGATGAAACTCTCCTTGTGCAGGAGGTGCAGAATCACCATGGGTGAATATACAGCACCTTGAATTAAATAAGCTTGGGGGGAAATAACACATTTGGTTACTGTGTTGCTCTGGTCCTAGGAGAACTGTTGCCCTCTGTAGGAAACGGTTCAATGATATTAGGCGAAGAGCCAAACAGAAGTTGGCGGTGAACCACAGGGACAGTTTGGCTATGGGAGTTAGGGCAACCACCAGCCAGTCCCTGACATCGATACAGGATGCGGCCGCCTCCACAATCCCCACTCCGTGCGTCATGGCACATACTGACAGTTCTATGTTAGATTACAATCATTCAACCACTGCCACATGTGTATATACTTAGAATCAATGAAAAATGGGATTTATATCAGTAAAATTGGCCAACATGTCATCCACAAAAAAGGGTTGGTAAGCTGTTGAATAGGATTTGTTCATGCAAGCATCACTCTGTAAAGCCATGGAAATAGCACAGAACACGACTGCACCTTGCACCATACACATTTGTCCTGGTAATCCTGGTAATCCTTGACACCAAAATTGCACTGCGCTGCTTGATTGTTACTGACAAACCCCCTACTGTGCCTCTTCTCCAACTTCGGCACAGTCATGTTCACAGCGAGTCACCAAAATGGCATGCAGGCACAGTTGAGAAAATAAGCCTGATGAAAATACCACTTCGCTGGCACAAAGCCCCGCCATGCGCCATGAGCTGTTATCCAAATCCTCACAGGTAGAACGGTCACAACACTGGACCCTGATTAGCCGACAACACCAGCTCCTCTAATTCAAATGAGGTAAACTTTAGATTTACCCATTCAAATAAAATCAAATTTTAACAATGTCTCCATTAAACATCTTTGATCATATATGTATAGAAATAGAGGAAATGTATAATACAGGATGTTTTAAGTTACTGAGGATAAAGGATGTAAGCCACACTTTCTGGTGTTGACATTCACTGGTTAGCCGCCAGCCATCTACATTCCTCATAGTTTGTCCCGTGTTCCCTGCTGTGAGGACATACTTCACAGTATGTGTGAGTGTGCCTGTGTGATTGAGTGATTACATGTTTACCTCCATGTGTGTGCACGTATGTGTACATCTGACAGTGTGGTGCGTTGGCGTTGCGTCTCCCACCCATCCATGCAGGATCCAGGCAGCCAGGCAGTCTGTCGGTAGCTCCCTGCTGTGAGCAGCTCCGTAGCGGGCTGAAAATGGTGGGTGGAATCCCCTCCTGGAGCTTCCCTGGTGCTGCAGGCAGATGTCTCCCCCTGTCTCCCCTCATCTCCCCACTCACCTGGGGACTGCTGCCAGCCAGCGAGCCCGGCTCCCACCCCCTTTCCTCCAGCCCTGGAGGCCCTGAGCCATGCCAAAGTGGGAGCGAAGATGAGAGTGGGGGTGGGCACATATGTCAATGCCAACCAAAGTTCCCCATGCAAACGGCATACACACTCTATGGAAGTGCACACACGCACGTACACACAAAGTTACATAAACACCTCATTAACATATAGCAGCTGTTGAATACCACATCCATCAGGGCTGTAATGCAAGAAAATACATAATTATTACATCTGTGGTTAGACTGAAATCCATCACTGACTCACTTGCGAGCGCGCCCACACGACACACACATACACACACACACACACATACACTCAACCTATGCTGAGACTGTCCCCTCCAGAACTCCTTCACACAGTGGCAGCGTCCATGGCTGCCTGTTTAGCAGCCTGTTTGGCTGGCTGGATGGCTCTGAGTGCTGAGTGTGTCGGTACCATTAAGCACCAGCCAGCCCATCTAGATTGCCCTGCATGAGTGCTCTTCGCCAGCACACTTCATTTTCTGCTAACCTTCTGGTAGCTGCGCTTGTCGAACCTCACATTTCTTGTTGAAGCTGAGGGAGAGGGGTGAGGAAGGTGATGGGAAAGTGGGAAGCGAGGGAGGGAGAGACGGTGAACGAGGGAGCAGAACGCTATAAGCAGCAGCCTATCAGCCATTGCACCCTTCCTAGACTTTCAACTGTCTGCGTGAATTGAATACATGCACCTGTAAAAAGTTACAATTTTTACGAGGACTGTGCTCTTGGACATCTTCATTTGGTGGAATGCATAATAGAAAGACATTTGCATATCCACTGGGTAATATGGGTTGTAAGGGCGATCGTGGTTGATCGGCAACTTGCTACATCACAGGCTTGAATTCAACTCATGACCTTTGCCACATGTCATCTCCTTCTCTCGCCCGTCTTCCTGATCTCTCCTCGGTGTACTCTATCTAATAAAGCGGAAAGGCCATAAAAATAACCTCTAAAAAAAAATGTGAGTCATATTTAAATAGCCAAACTGTACACCTGGTGTCAGCTGAGAGTCAAACAGAGGAGGAGGAGAAGGAAGAGAGGAGGGTTAGTTATAAATAGCAGTAGTCTCTCCAGGATGGCAGGTTTTTAATTAACAATAGAGAGCGTCTGATAATCCACAGTTAATCCAGAGGAAAAGAGGGAGGAGAGGAGAGAGGAGGAGAGAATCATCGGCTGTTTGATGTTAGGACTACAAGTCCCTCCTGGCCCTTCCACTACTCGCTGCTGAGCAGAGCTGAGCTGTTCTGTGCTGTGATATCCATAGCCCAGATGTATTTATTTGGTGAAACAGCCATGCTCCATATTTTGTGATTCACTTTGTCTCTGACTAACCGCTGTCTGTTCCCATTAGCGTGAAGAAGCGCACGCCGCTCTCAGACTAGCTGGGATTCTTTGTGCTTGTGTGTGGTTTTGCTGGATAGAGGCTGTTTGTTGTAAAACTAGCCGACTGAAGGCCCTGATGGCTGGAGGCGTCCGCTTAAAGTCCTACGCCTCTTGAAAGGCTCGATCTGTCGGGGAAACACTGGGAGATGTCAGGCCTGCTTCACACTCAAAGGGAGTCTGCTATCTGAGACACTCTCTGAGCTTTGAGGGAAAATGGGGGTGGTGGGCTTTTTTTCTCTTTTTTTTGCACGGCTGCAAAGACAGTAACACATATGTTGTTTGTACTTGCTGTGGTAGTTTATTTGCTGGGGTTGGACACAGTTCATTCAAATGTTTAATTCACAGGGAATTTAATTCATGACATTCACATTTATATTTTAGGCATTTAGCTGACACTAGTCCTAACTCAAGCAACTAACAATGAGTGCATCAGTAGAATAAGCTTAAATTCCCAGATCTCCAATGTTACAAGCAGTCAAGAGTAAGAAGTGCAAGGGTCAGAGCCATGGAGTTTTCCAGAGAAACATGTTTGCTGTTCAAGAAGATGTCTATATTGAATGGAATATCAGTTAAAGATATTTCCTTGTCTCCAATCAATTGATGACTTGAAATATGAATTGAATGTAGAGGCCAGGATTTTCCAGGGGAAGACGTATGCTTTCCAAGAAGATGTCTCTATGGGTGGGAGTATCAGTTAACATGTTTTCCTTTCTTGCTGTCAATGGGCGAATTGAATGGAGTAATTTTGTAACTTTGTGTTGTTTCTCTTTCTCTCTGGTATTTCAGGACAGAGTCTGGGCTACGGCTTTGTCAACTACATCGACCCAAAGGATGCAGAGAAAGCCATTAACACGTTAAATGGACTCAGACTTCAGACCAAAACGATCAAGGTAACAGACACCATAGACAGCTAAACACATTAACTACTGTAATGATTCAGTGGTTAATGGTTAAAATTAATAGATTTTCCCTACACCCTAATATCTGTATCCAAGACATAGTTTTTTCATGATCAATTAAAAATGTTTGTTGGGGGGAATCTAAATAATCACTTATAAAATAATTGTTACAAAGTTATAAAGAAAATTAAATCGAGCCCGTACCTGAGGAAGAGCATTTCGTTTTTCACGTTTTCAAGCCAGGCACCTAGTATCAAGTGATGTGCGCATTCTTTGATGCTGTTACAAAGTTATAAAGGTCATGGTAAACTTAGCAAATACGACTGCTTTCTTCTGCCTCAGAGCCCATGTGATGGTGACGCTGCTAGTGAGTGAGCTGGAAGGCTCAATGTGATTAACATGCTTGGGCCTGAGAAATGAAAGACCATCTAAATCAAAGAGACACATTTAAAAGGCTCATGACTATAGCTGATATGCTAATTAGTTTCCAAATGTCAAAATGTAAAGGTGAAATTATATAGATATCTCTGAGTAAAAGGGGAACAACGCATCCATCATCACATGTTGTCCAAAATAATTGAGGGCTCTGTTAGTATTACATTTTAATGGCATGACAAATGTGCAGGCTTGGCAGTGGCTGTCACAGAGGTAAGTCAGATAAATCAATGCCAGCACTGCACTGTCCTTCTTTCCAAACATGTTTTAAATACTACTTAACATTGGATGCAGCTGCTTTACCAAAAAGCGCAGCATATTTAAAAAAGAGTCTGTCCTCTCCTCTCCTCTTTTCTTCCTCTCCTCTCCTCTCCTCTCCTCTCTGCTCTCTCTGTCTGCCGATATGTTGTTGGTTTTAAGCTGGGCAGTAATCTGCTGCTCTGTGGTAATCCCTGGTTTCTCACCGCTGTCATCTGATCTAATCTGATCTAATCTAATCTAATAGGATGGGATTAGCCTGTAGTTGTGAATGGGGGAAGCCTGCAGAGGATCCCTGCAGCCCCTAGACAGTGTATTGAAAACACGATCGGGCCCGGCCGAGGTTCAACACAGCATCCCGGCTTTGATCTGACTTCTGAGAGAGAGAGAGAGAGGGAGACAGAGCAAAATGTAATGTATGAGTGTGTGTGTGTGTGTGTGTACAGTGCTGCATACGCGTGTGTGTATACATGTGTTTTTGCGTGCCTACGTGTGTGTGTGAGTCTGTTGGTAGTAGGATCTGTTTTGGTCAGAAGTGTGTGTGTGTTGGTGGGGTGTTGTTGGTGTTTATGTCTGTTCACAGCATGTGTGAGATTCAGTCATCATGACCCACAGTTTCTCCAGAGCAGCTCTCACTCATTGAGTGTAGCTGAGAAGAGTCAAGATGAGTCAAAGGGTAGAGACCGTGTGTGTGTGTGTGTGTGTGTATATGTGTGTATGTGTGTGTGTGTGTGTGTGCCTGCACTTTGGTAAATAGTGATCGGGACACAGCTCTTCATTCATTAAAATTTAGTTTCATTTAGTTTCATTCCAAAATTAGATATCCACCATTTAAAAAATATGATGTCCTCTCTCCCATATTGACCACTGACATGAAAGAGAAGCACATTATCGTCATTTTAAGACATTTGCTCATAAAATAGTTTTTTTTTTCCAGGCAATTTTTTTTTCCAAAATGAATATATATCATTTTGAAATGAAACCTTCAAATTTATTGCTTCACTCAGTAAGTCACTTAACTTGGAGACTTGAGCGAGAATGGGCTTTTTCAGGCTATAGACTGAAAAAAGTTGAAGGTCATTTATCTAGTGTGAATTTCATGGGGTCTTTACTGAGTGTAGCACTCTGAGTTCACAGATTCTCACTCCCACCCTCTCATGACACAAGAGGTTGCCTCAAGTCGTCCCTGAGATAAAGACAGGCTTTGTAATGACAGAAGACAACTCCGCGTCTCTGTCTGGCGCTATCACTCTCTCACACTCCGCCCCCTCCTTCTCCCTCACTTTCTCTCGCTCCACAACAGCCTAAAAGACCCTAAAGGTAGAGAGGTAAATTAAAAGGCGGCATGATAATTCTAAAATTAACTTCGGCGCTCTTTCATATCACACCTTTCCCATTCTCTGTCACTGTAAACTTGTGAGGAAAGGCTTGGCCCAGAGATTCACATGCTCTCAGGCGGTGTCTCTTTCTGTAGTGTCTTTGAGCTTGTTTCCTTTCCGTGGTTTCCTCTGCCATGACACCTCTGAGTTTCTCAGCGATAGCAGAGATGCTGCTTCCCTACTGAGGTGTGAGGGGAAGGAGCATGCCAAAGGTGAGAGGAGCTCACACACTCACGCACACACATAAACATGCATCGTGTATATGTACACACATATTCAGTGACACGCACGCACATAATCGCAGACACATTCATAGTGTGTGCTTGTGAACACTTAAAGCTTCACACTTACACTTTCATAACTTTCCCCCCCACACGCACACACACACACACACACATTTCTGTTTCACACATGCACACCATTCACTTTCACTTGCACACAATACCGCTCACAGCTTGAGGAGGTGTTGATGGATTAGACATCTGGAGTTGGCTGACAAGGAGAGAAAATGAGGGAGAGCTGCAGAGGGAGAAGCAGAAAGAGAAGAAAAGTGAAGAGGAAAGAAGAAAGAGAAGCAGAGTCTGGAAGAGAGAGGGAAAGATTTAGGCAGGCAGGGAGCAGGCAGGAAGGAAGGAGAGAAGCAGGAGGAAAAGATCGAGGCAGAGAAAGGAAGAGAGAGTTGTAGAGAGGGAAGAGTCAGAGAAAGAGAGAGAGAGAGGAACCGAGCAGAGAAGAGCCAAAGAGGAAGAGGTGAGAGAGAGAGAGAGAGAGAGAGAAGAAGAGAGAGGCATGGGGAAAGCCAGCTGCCGCCGAACCCATTCTCCCGTCGTCAGAGTTCAGCAGGATTTCCATGCTGTTGCTCAGGGATATGTCTGCATATCCACCATATTTGCCTGACTTTAACCGTATTGGATGGCTTATGTCTCCACATGTCAGAGGTAATGAAAGTACTGCAAGGGAAAGCTGCTCCAGTCAGCAGCAGTCGTAATGGGATTTATGTAACTTCAGCGGAGCAAAATCAGGTCTTCACATGTAGACATTGGGGACAACGTTTGACAACTGACACGAGAAAGTTCACTGGTGGAGAGCTACTGCAGAGCGCTGCACAGGATAACTAGTTAGCTCTAGCCATTTGCCCCTCAGACAGCGTTCACAGAAATATCAGGGAGAAATACGTGAATGACTGAAATCAAGATAGCACTGAAAGCAGCATGTGTGTGTGTGTGTGTTTGAGGGCATGTGCTTGTGGGTAAGTGTTTCTCTATGTGTGGATATGAAGAGGAGGAGCAGTGTGTGACATTGAGTGAAATTGTGTGGGTGAGTGATAACAAGAAGCCGTCTTTTTATTCCCTCTGTGAGAATGCTGTCCAAGGAACTGAAGAGAGTATTGCAAGAGTGTAAGGAATTGTGTGTGTATGTGTTTGTGTGTGTGCGCGTGTACATATGTGCGTGTGTGTGTGTGTACGTGGGCGCTTGCTTTTGCAGCACTGTATGTAAGCATTAAAGTATTTTAAAGGATACAGTAGCTAAGGATTTGTCCCCAATGCTAATCTTTGAAAAATACTGGACAGGGATAGATTCTCTGCAATACAAAGCATTTTTTAAGTTTTAAATATACTTGCTTAATAACACTAAACTATACAGTGAAATCCACTCTGCAGGGTTCGGAAGGCTAAATGGTGCATGGTGAAAGGCTTAAAGGCTTTTACAGCTCGCTGCTAATGTCTTAATTAAAATGTTCTTTGAAAAAGGTAAAGCCTTTTCATTAGAAGGCAGCAAACATGCAACAATCCAAATGACTATTTTGTTATCCAATTTTTCTTAGCTTTTTATTAGTTTAAATTTTAACTCAGAATAGCACCCAAAAATCAATAGCTTGAATACTGGCTTCTTTTTTTCACAAAATCGTAATAGTGTTAAGCCTGCGCCTGGCTCCCTGAGCTGTATAAATAAAACACCTGTGGTTTCTACCCCAGGGAACAAAGTTTCCTCTGCCTCTCCCAGCAAACGACTGAAGTGTTATCTCCCCAATGCCCTAACCAACTAAATCTTTTCCTGATGACGATAATCCCCTAAGCCCAGGTGTACCAAGAAAATAAACTCCTATATTCCTCCTCATGTGTCCTATGATCCACACCCCACCCCACCCAACACACACACACGCCTTAGGAAACAAAATCTGTGCATACTCCCGTGCTATAAATGTCAGAGGAATTTAAAGCCCTCGATGGTAATGGGTAGCAAAGTGCCGGAGCCCCGATTTATTCATGCGAGCCCACAGACTTTGTTCCCTCTCCCCCAGGTGTCGTATGCGCGGCCCAGCTCAGCCTCCATCCGCGACGCCAACCTGTATGTGAGCGGCCTGCCTAAGACCATGACCCAGAAGGAGCTGGAGCAGCTCTTCTCCCAGTACGGACGCATCATCACCTCCCGCATCCTCGTCGACCAGGTCACAGGTATCCATGGGGCAGCGCCTCCTCTATCCTTACGCTCTCACAGACTGACACACATGGCATCTAGACATTTACAAGCATGTGCAGATTGATCATTTACACATTTTATACGCACAAAGTATTGTCTGTTTAATGTTTAAGTACATTTATGTAGCTCTCATTTATGAATGTCTCTGTGGTCTTTAGTGTGTGTGTGCATCTGTGAGCATGTGAGTGTGTGATGTATAGGCTCCTGCTTAATATATATGCTCGATTACACATCCTACTACATCCAAAACACAGAAATGAATCACATCAGCCCATTGTGTTGCAGCAGAACCCCTCCAGCGTGTCACTTAGATCCATTTCAGGGGTTGTGTGGGTGCCTACAGGCTGCGACCTGCTCCAGTGTTTTGTGCAATGTGTACTGATGAAGCAGAAAGGGAGCTGCATGCTGTAAGCCACACTCATTTGCCTAAGCAGAATAAATCACTGCTGGCAGTGAAGTGCACGCCTGCCTGTACACACTGAGCAGAGGAGAAGAGAGGGTGAGAAGAGAGGCGATAGGAGCGGGGAGCGGAGGGAAGGAAAAACAGACGAGAGGAGAAAAGGAGACAGAAGAGAGAGCTGAAGATGAGGAGGGAGGAGGCAGAGGAAAGGAGAAGAAAAGCAAGGAACGGAGGGCGGAGATGAGCAGAGCAGAGGAGTGGGAAGCAGAGGAAATGAGAGGAGAGAGGAAGTGAGGGGAGAGTTGTGGAAAGGGGGAAGAGCAGCGGAAGAGGGAGGTGGAAAAAAAAGAGAAGATAGGACCGGCTTTATCCTCCGCACCGCAAATATAGATGAAGTGAAGTGGGCACGTCTCCTGTCTATTTATCTGCTTTAACTAACAGACCTGTCGTACCACCACACTACTTAGCCCCCTGGGACTCTCTACACGGCAACAGAGCCACGCAGCAAACAGCAAGGCCACAGAAAACACATCTGTTCACACCACAGCCTCATGCACATCTCTCATTTTTAACTTCCCAACTCAGGCCACGGGCCATGAATAAAACAACTCTCAACACAGGCAGCAATGGTCACGGGACGGAGAGGTTCTGATGCGTTCACCATAGCTTGGGTTTAAAAGAGGCTCAATAATTCATTGTGCTACCATACTTGGCTTTGCACGCAGTCGGTTTTACAGAGGAGCGTTCTCACGAGTGTGTCCAGATAAAGCAAAGTGCTCATTGGACTGGTACACCAGTAGTGGTTCATTTCCACTGGTGAAAGAAAGAGGGGCTAAGGGAATGAAAGTGGGGGAGGGTAGAAGAGGGAGGGCGAAACAGAAAGAAAGAAATGTGGGTTTGGAGGAACTAACAGTGAGAAAAGGAGAGACTGGGGCTACAGAGAAATTTGTCAATCTTGTGGATTGAACACCACAATATTTGAGTTACGGTACATGTGTGAAAATGGTAAATGTAAATGTGCCATTTTATGAATTTAATCAGATTAGGATATCGGCTGAAATGTATTTGTTGTAGTAGAGCTTTATTAACCGCATGGAGTTATATTATGCTAGATTCTTAGAAATCACATTTAAAAAAAATTAAATGAGAGGAAAGCATGTTTTGTGCATCCATGTCTTGTCACACATGGATGGAAGTGAGTTGTGTAGGCTGCTTTCTGATGTTGCATGAATGAATCTCCCGCGCCTTACAGATTTCAGTTTACTACAGCAGCCAATCCGAAGACGTAATTTGGCCACGTGGTTCGTCGTACCCACAGCAAAATGTAGTAACAGGACTGTGAGAGAGCCTCACGCTACTGTGACTAGCGTTTTCCATTCACATTAACCAGGGAATGTACACATATACCAGATTTACCATAGGGAAATCTGTACATTTACCGGTAAATGCAAGCACTTACTATTTTCCCACATTCATAGTAACACTTGTACCATATCAGAAAAACTCAACGCTGAGAGAAAGAGGGAGAGATTAGGCAGAGAACGAGGTGAGGATGGAGGGTGACAGAAATGGGGACAGAGGAAAGGAGGCTGAAAAAGAATAACAAAGCTAATAGAATAGTTTGAGGCAATAGAAGACACTCTACCTTTCTCACTACAGCTACCATTACCACAGATACTCTTTCCTCCGCTGTAATGTGTAGAAGTAGAAGACAGGTATATCACTGAGAAGGCAGGTAGACAGTGACCCAACCATTCCCATGTGCATCAGCGCTAATAAGGTATATAAGTGGGTACAGTCTTTTATACTTAAAGCAAGAGGTGGGTATGCACCATATACCTGCTAATACCCTCGACTACACTAATGCTGTCCTGACTATTCATACATGCACACTCTCTCTTTCCTCTTCTTTCTTTTGGGACACACATACACATTCCTCACTGTGTGATTCATGCACATACACACACAGAGACAGAGAGAGAGAGAGAGAGAGAGAGAAAGGTCCTGCAAGGCTTCCCTGGAGGCTTTAGGATCAGCAGGAGAAATGTTAATGACTAATTAGATGTTAGAGTTGCTGGTGATTAAGAAACATGGAGGATTTTAGTAGGACCCTGAGAGCAGTACGCTGGCATCATCAACTCATCTTTCTCTTCTCTCTCTCTCTCTCTCTCTCTTACTGTACAGACATACGCACACAAGACACACACAGACACACACACACACCCACACTAACTGCCATTAAGAGAAATTGGCTGCAAATTAAAACTCTCCTGTGACTGCCAAAAATGTAAGTACAGAGCGAGAAAGAGAGAGAGAGAGAGAAAGAGAGAGAGAGACTGTTATTGTCTACAGAAATGGAATAGGTAGTGGAGGAGAATCATACACAGACATGCATAGAGATAGAGTGATACATAGAGATAGCTACACCGCAAAAAAAGTTGTTGAAATAGCGGATATTCTTTGGAGACCACTGACAGATGGGCTGATGATCCCCAACTCCTGTTCTACTAAAATGGGAACACGATGTCCATTTCCAAAATGACCTCCTCATCAACAGGATGCACCCTGCAGTCACTCTGCTGTTCACAAAGACAAGAAGGAACTTTCAAGAATCACAGTTAGCGTCGTTCACAGTCAGAGGCAGCTGAAACAAAATCCACTAAAGCTGCCAAATTGCCCCAGAGAGTCAGACAGCGAACACAACATCGACTTGACAAGGATATCTCTCCATCTCTTCCTCCATCCCCCTCGCCCTCCTATCCCCCTTCCTCTCTCTATCGATTCCTTCTGAATGGATAAGCATATTTTGCCTCTTTATCAGTGCAAATAGCGCAAAGCCGCATTTCTCCTCCTGCCTGTCTGCCTAACCTTCAGGGAAGGCAGCCAGGCCGTGATGTTCTGCTCTGACAGTTGGTTTAGGCTAGCATCAATGTGAAACAGATATAATACCAGAGACAGCCTTAGATCAATAGTTAGCTATTCCTAGTTCCTCAGCCAAGGCCTGTATGTGAACAGCGGTCAATACTTGCCTGATCAATGGCTGCAAATACAATCGATCGGCAGGCTTGGCTTTTACAAACCCTTTCTCTTATGTGAAACTCACTTACTGTTTAATGTTTCTCAGGCTTGACTGTGAAAAGGCAGCGGTGGGTGATGCTCACACATACACACACACACACACACACATACGCACTCACACCCACACCCACACACACAGGCACACACACACAC
Organism: Centroberyx gerrardi; assembly: GCF_048128805.1. NCBI lineage: Eukaryota > Metazoa > Chordata > Actinopteri > Beryciformes > Berycidae > Centroberyx > Centroberyx gerrardi. The sequence goes on from NC_136005.1 coordinate 10,879,912, forward strand.
ACACACATACGGTATGGTTTCTGTTTTTTTGCGTACAGACCGTTCACATGGGTGCATGGTGTACTTGTGTATTTCAACACCACAGTATTTCCCCGTAGGAATTACCCATGCTCCATAACAGTTGGTATGTTCTCTCCTCTCCTGACTTGAATAATGGATGTTCCCATTCAGACTGACACCGCACTGAATCCCTGTTCTCCTCCCGTCCAGTAGAGTACAGAGCGGTCAAGGTAATACGAGAGGAGAGGTGCCCCCTCTAGGTGGGATGGCTGCAGCCTTGACTTGTGCCGTCCTCTCTCTCTCTCTCTCTCTCCCTTTAGTTTTTCTGCAATCTTTAGAGCACGTACTGTTTCTGTGGTCTGTGGTAGCGGACACACATGCACAGCACACAGATACACACATCGATACACACACACACACCAGACAGATGGTTGAAGCTCTGCATTGACAGAGGCTAAAGCACAGGGCACCTCCACTCTTCAAAGCTTCTTCTCTTCTTCTCTCCTCTCGCTGCTTTTTCAAACGCCATCTGTAGCCAGGCACACTAATGTTACTTAAAACAAGGACATTGCTTTTTTTCTCCCTCTGATTAAGAGGCAGCAGGAACAGGGTTTTTTTTTCTTCCCCCTGCCATATTCTAAAACTATTAGAAAAGGCGAGTTTAATCAATGTCTGATGCAGTTGGCACAATATAGCCACTTAAAAAAAGATGGAACTGCAGAGTACGCGAAAGCATTCTGAGGATTTTGTGTGTGTGTGTATGTGCCTGCTTGCGTAGATACAGTACATGCATGTAAGTGTGTGTGTATGTGTTTCATCAGCCAGCGTAGCAGCCAGGTTTCTCCCCTCTTTCCTCCTCTCTCCTGGTCTCTCGGAGGACCAGTCATTTCTCTCTGCCAGTCAGTCAGTGTTTGGGGAAATGAGAGTGGGTTTTAGAGAAAGAGAGGCTTTGTTTGGGCAGGAGCAGCAAGAATAGCACTGTTTCCTTTCATCATCATCCTTTTACCGTCACCTCCTAACATTCTCCTCTATCACCTTCTCTCCTTTTGTCCTTTCCTTCTTACTCCTTTTCCCACTCTCCCTCCCTCCCACCTTCCTTCCCCACATACACACACACACACACACACACACACGCGCTCCCTACATCCCTCAATCTCTCCCTCTCTCTCCCTCTGTTTCCCCTTCCCAGGATTGAGGTAGCGTGTTATTAGTAAGGCAGCCAATGCGCCTGTTGGTGTGTGTTAGAGAGAGATAAGCACAGGTAGAGAGAGTTACATAAGCCTCTGTTGATTACTGTGGAGGAGAGGGAGAGCGGGAGCGGAAAAGAGAGCGAGAAGAAGAGAAAGTGAGAGAGAGAGAAGGAGAGAGAGAGAGAGGGAAGGAGAGAAAGACTGACTGCTGTACCTTAGTAAGTACATTGTGCACTAATGTTGCCTGTATGGCTGGCTGGCTGTTGATAAGTAGCCTAGGCTTCTGGGGCTGGTTGAAAGGACAATCATTAGGTTGGGCTCCCTAGACTGGCAGCTCGCCTCCCCAGATTGCAAATTTGTTTTTTTTTGCTGTAATGTTTAACAAGAAAAAAATAAACCCTTCTCAAGGTTTACTACATTAATACAGCATGACAAAGTGGTAATAAGTAAACACCTGAATACCCAACACTTTGACTTTAGTGTTGGTTCAGGGAGCAGGTTTTTCATTAGCGATTGGTTGAGGAATTTCATCAGCAAGCAGTCATTCTCTTAGATAATTGTCTGGATAATAATCACAAATTAATCCTGGAAACTAAACAGGCATAGACTAGATAAAGAGACCAACACCTCCCTACCTCCTGACAACTTTAAAACACATTAAGCATAAATAGAATCACTGAGGATTACACAATAAACACAGAGATACATTCATGCGAGATACATTCAGCATTAGCAACAATGTGATAAATTATGTTGAAAAATCAAGTGCAGTGATAATCATAATGTATAAATGCAGATCAGAGCAGCGTCCTGAGACTCTCATATTCTACTGATCTACTTTCCCTACTTTTATGCCCAGCCCTCAAGAGCTTATCTCTCCCACAGTGGGTTAATAATAATAATGAGAAGAAAAAGAAGAAGAAAAAGAATTATTATAGAAAATACATTTATTTGTGTAGCACTTTTCAAAACACAGTTACTCAGCACTTTACAAGAGAGTAAGTAAAAACAAAAAAGATAAAAAATCAACAGTAAAAGCAATGAGCAAAGTAAGCGAAGCAAAAAAAAAAAAAATCAGTGAATGGTCACATCCGATCATCAAATCAATGCGCTCGGTGTTTGGATGTATCACCGACTTGACACCTCTCCATCTCTGTTAGCTCGCATTTCGCACCCCACCACCTCTCTCTCCTCCCAAGTCACATCAATCTCATTCTCCTCTCTGGTGATACTAAATAGAGTCCAGTGGGAGTGTTTCAGCGCAGCCTTGATCTGCGATTGAGGGCCTGCTTCAGTCTGCCGTGTCAGAGCCACAGTTCTTCTCTCTCTTATTCCAATCTTAAAATGAGAATCTCGAACCGGTGAATTGCATTATAGGCACAGATTCTTCGGCTCTGCTCTGCTCTGCTTTGCTCTAGTCTTCTCTACTGTAGTCTGGTCTGGTATGAATTAGTATGGCAGGAGCAACAGCAGTGTTGTTACTCCTGACCTCCAAATTCACACACACACACATGTATAGTCATATACACATACACAATGGGATACACTAGAGCGTAGACACAGACAGTATAAGGCGAAATTAGAAGTGTTACAGGCGATGGAGTCAACTGCCTCTTCACCTCTCTCACCCCCTTACAGACAGCGCTAACGTATAAACTCAAGGACAAGAGTAGCTGGTACACACTCATACAAACAAACGTGCACAAACAGGAGCACACGCACGCACGCACTCACACACACACACACGCACACTCAAAACCACAGTTGGTCATGGACGATCGCAAATGGTCATGGACATCTCTACTCCTCTCTTCACACTTCGTTCTTAATGGCACCTCTTCAAGTCATCACTGAAGTGTGTGTGTGTGTGTTTGTGTGTGTGTGTGTGTGTGTGCCTTCATCTGTATGCCAAGCATTTGTCTAGAGGCCCTCCAGCCAGAAACAGCTTCGGAGCAGCTCAAGGCCAGACAACTGAGAGGATTAACGGACGACTACAGTCCTCTCCTCTCCTCTCCTCTCCTCTCCTCTCTCTCCTCTTTCTCTCCCCTCCCCTCCTCTCCTCTCCTCATTTGTCTGGGGTGATACCAGCTAGCTGTGTGTTCCAAAAAATTGATTCTTATACAAACACGCACAGTGCCGGCTACAAAAAGCTGCCAGTTCAAATCAGCTGTCTGGCTGTAAAAATCTTGATGGGGGAAGTGAATGAGTAATGCGTTCCTCTGAGGTGCCCTTGAGCAAGGCTCTTGGAGTTGCTCAGTGCCTTACAGCAGAAGACTGTGGTGGAACTGGGCAGTTCCCAGTTATACATTTTTGTAACTGTATGTGTGAAGCAGGGTGTTGCTGCGTACATGCTCAGCAAATCTACCTGGCTAAAAAATAGATGAATAGATAAATAAATAAAAATGCCCACATCCAATTATGGTTATTGACCAGAGACCAAATAGCTATACCCAAAGCAACAGCCCGACCCTCGTTTTACCCCACACACAACACATGCATGACAACTACGGGAATAAAGAAAAAAAAAAACCTTAGGAACAATATTGGCTGTTGTTTTCACTGCGTAGATCCCATTAGGATTGTTATTTTTCTGCTTCTGACAAGCTAATTAAAATGTACAGGTACTGAGTTGGCAGGAGAGGAGGTAAGGGAGGGGAAATTGTGAAAGGCTGTCAGGGGAGAGGGAGACAGAAAGGTAAAATGAGAATAAAACAGAATAATTTAGATTGGATCGGAGTGAATGAGATCATCTAACAGGCGTCGGGGAGATGTGGTGTGAATGTCGGTTCAGGGCCGTGTGCGTGTCAGAAGGTGTGTGGTCAGGGAAGACGATGAGGCGGGCGGCTTGTTCCTTTCTGTCCACGTTGCAAAGTGGGAACTTTTAATCCAGAAGATTGATCAGAAGCTTAACCCTAACCTTAACTTCAATGGAGACCTTATGTCTGGCCCTGGCCTTCAAAGGAGGCGAAAGAAGCTTTTCATCAATCATCGATTTTCAAAAAGAGTGACTTTTGATTTTGCAGCTTGGCCACAAAGTGCTGCTGCTTGTGTATCAAGGAGGAAAAGAGGAAGAGAGGAGGAAAAGGGGGAGGTGGTCAAGGTGCTTCTCTGAATAAGAATTCGGGAGAGTGAAAACCATGAGACAAGCCAACAGGAGGTATAAAATAAGAGAGAGGGAGAGGGATGGCATGTAAGAAAATGTGGAATAACAATAAGGAGGGTTTTTTGTGTGTGAGAAAGAGACTGCACACAATGATGCTCAAACACAAAATTCCCCCTTTCTCGCTGCCTCTCTTTTATTCACTCTCACACACACACAGACATGGCTGTGTGCACACAGTATTATGTAAATAGTCTCTTCAGCAGAGTGCTGCTGTCACTGAGCGAGCATCCTCTGGGCCATCTAGGCAGCCTCATTAAAACAAGGCACAGCATCCATTAATAGATACCAGCACACACACACACACACACACACACACACACACACATATATATATATACAGTCAGTAACGCACACGGAGCATTCACAGACACCAATAAAGGACCTCCCGGGAAGCGCGTCTCTAAATGTTCCTCTCAGGTGACAGTCAAAAAATATCTCCAAGGAAACGACTCAAATGTCAACGGGAACAATGCATGAAGAGAGTGTGTGTGTGTGTGTGTGTGCCTGACTGTGACTGGAGCTAGCATGGAGGAAGAATGGACTGTGAGGCTGAAAACAGACACTGGACCAATGCCACAATACAGTCCTATATAGACAGCACAGGACTGTGTGTGTGTGTGTGTTTGAGTGTGTGTGTGTGTGTGTGTGTGTGTGTGTGTGTATCCTTTGTCTTTCTGCATATCTCCATCCTTATGTGTACACTACCAGTCAAAAGTTTGGTCACACCTGATTGAATGTACTATGTTTTTCATTATCTTCAATCCATTTGGATCTAAAAGCTTATGCTTCAATGCTTGAAATTTGTTTCTTAGACAAATATAAATAGTGAAGTTGATGCCTGTGTATGAATTTCTTTCCAGAGCCTTTGCCTTTCCATCAAAGCAAAGGGCGGTTACTTTAAAGAATCTAAAATATAAGATCGTTTTGATTTGTTTAACACGTTTTTGATCACTGCATAATTCCATTTGTGTTATTTCATAGTTTTGATGTCTTTACTATTATTCTAAAATGTGAAAAATAGTAAAAATAAAGAAAAATGCGTGTGTCCAAACTTTTGACTGGTAGTGTATGTGTAAAGCAACATAATACAGTCTCTATGACGGTATATGTTAGATCTTCCCTCTACGTCTGAACCCTGTGAAGTAAAGGGGACCCCGTCTTGTTTGTGATGTGCTGGCCCCGCAGGTGGCTCCCGGGGCGTGGGCTTCATCCGCTTTGATAAGAGGATAGAGGCTGAGGAGGCCATCAAGGGCCTGAACGGACAGAAGCCATCCGGCGCCGCTGAGCCCATCACGGTGAAGTTCGCCAACAACCCCAGCCAGAAGACCAGCCAAGCCCTGCTGTCACAGCTCTACCAGTCCCCCAACCGCCGGTACCCGGGCCCGCTCCACCACCAGGCTCAGAGGTTCAGGTGAGTAGCTGGGGGGCGGCACGGAGACCGCTGCGGGACAGCAAGTGGGGTAGAGAAGGAACAAGAAGGGGTGGGAGAGGGTTGAGGCAGTCTAGTTAAACATGGGGAGCACTGTATGTGTGTATATTATGATGGAGATGGAGGTGTGTAGTTAATGCAGGCTTTCCCAACCTTGGGTTGTGGGCCCAATGTGGGGTCTTCCGATATTAAAACGGAGTCCCTAGCAAAATTCCTAATCAAAATGAAGCCACTTTAATAATATCTGATCTAATTTGAAATGAAAAACTGGTTCCAGTGCTCAGAAGTCATTTTGAAACCAATCCTGCTTGACACTGAGTTGTCATTGACCAGCTAATAAGCACAGCTTAATTTTTCTTGTTCCAGAGAAAACATGATGAAACAACATGAAACACGGTATGTACCCTAGACATTAATTTTTTATGTATTTCAACAGCTGGGGTCACAATAAATTTCTCACTTCAGTATAGGGTCACCTGCCCAAAAGGTTGGGAACCTCCAGGTTAATGTGTTGAAGCTGGGAACAGTGGAGAGCAAGGGGGTCATACGATTTGTTTGTCTGTCTTTGGGGTTTATAGACCATGCAGCATTGTATTTTATGGTTTCATTTCCAAAGTTAATTCATATACATCTTTACTAGCAGCCTGTACAAACAGCATTCACAATGCTATAGTGTACACATAAAATCAAGAATCCTGAAAGAAACAACCGTTGTGATTGATAGTCTATTGTACTGTGATTAACATTTCACATTACATTCAAACACTTTTTTACCATGAAATGAAGTGCTGCATTACCTGGTTTATTGGTATCCTGAAATGACAAACAAGATTGTTATTTCATATGTGGAGATGAGAGGGAGATTTTAATGTCTAGTAAAAAAAAACACTTTGATGTGAGTCATCAATCTCAAACACGATAGCTATTATTCTTGGTTTATTTGACAATGAATGCATTTAATCAAGGAAACACTTCTGTTCCAAACAACAGGCCTGATTTGGAAAACATTTGCACCAAATGCAATTTACAAAGTGTTCGAACAGGGGATGTAACGCCTACACAGGGAAAGCATGAGTCATGGCAGTGTCTCTGTATCAACAATCATGCAACTTTTCTCCTCTGAACATTCATTTCGGCGTTTACTTCCCCTTTTGAACAGCAGGTGTAAGCTCTCCACCTGGTGCAGATGTCTGGTAAATCAGGCCCTGTGAGTTCTCTGTGCAGGTCCACCCAGATCAGAGAAGAACTGTTCATAAGAGACTGTGGGGTTCTGTCGTTCACAACTACGTATTTCCCTTCATTTCATCACGCTGCCATCGTGCCCACTCTTCCCAGAATACTCTCTGTGAGGCCTGAGCAAAAACATGCATTTGATTACGAATATTTGTAAATGTTTATGAAAAAATACGCTGCACTTGATTTAATTTGCCTTGTTTGTGTTTCCACCTTTAAAGCCCCAATCCTGAATTTATTTGGCCAACTTTGATGTAATGGCCAATAATTTTAGGTAATAATTTTAAACATTTCCAGTTCATAAACCCCTCATAACTCAAAAGGTCTGTCTTATTTGAATGTTTACAAGCATTCCCAAAGCAAATAAACTGTAACAGACTCATATACTGCATCAGTCCTTTGTATCAAAAGTTCAAGCAATTTAAGATTGAAAAAATGTCTTGAATCCAATGAACTGAAGACAATTCAAAGTATAAACAATGCTAGAAAAACTTAAATTAAGGATTTGGGCTTTAAGCTTATTCCAAGTGCCTGGTGAGTCAAATTAAGTGTACTTGAGGTAGCTCAAGCTATCGGATTTCAAATGCAGTTTTTTGCCCAGGTCAGTTAATCTCTACACCAAGCCATCACTAACATCATATATATGGCTGACATACATATATATGACATCCTAGCTGGTCATTTCCTATGGTCACTCACTAATGACACAAACAATCCTTTTTAGTTCCATGAGACCTAAAGATTGTCAGGGCTTATATGGTTCCTGTTTCCTCACCTGAACAAAAAATCAAGAATCATGTGATTGCATGATATTTCCCCCGATCATCTGATCCAACAAGCATATTTCAGATCTTGAGACAGAATATGTGCTTATACAATTTTCTCTCTCTTTCAATAACACTAAGCCGGTCGTGCTGTTTACTCCCCATCAAAGTCAGGGCTTGGAAGGTATTTTTCTTCTGGAGCGGCTTCCCTGGTGTGACACCTGAGCGATGTAGCGTGGCTGTGTGTCTGTGATACGCCAAGCCAATTTACAGGCTCCACAGGAGACCTGTCGCTCCTCATCACAACTCACAACCACAGGACCTTCCTCACTGTGTCCCTGTGCTCCTGCTCCCCGCTCCCTCGCCCTCCACTAAAAACTCAACACTTTATAACTTATAAATGGGCTAGATGTGCACAGTTTCTTTCTTTTCTTTTTACTCAATCCTTTAAGGGTGACACTGGAAAAGGACATTCTCTATCCTCAGATGAAAAGTACAATTCAGTCAAAACTATTCTATTGTTTGTTCTGTTTATTCCTCAAGGAGAAGAAATAAGATACAATATCTGCTATTAGCTAATGAAGTCCGTCATCTAATATCTTCTTTTCAGGATTATTATAGTTGTTTCAAGGAAAATCTTAGACTAAAAAAAGCATGAAAAACATTCAGTGAACTAAAAAAAAAAAAAAAAAATGAAACTAAATTTTCTCAAAAATTAACTGAAATAATATATAAATGAACCTCAATATTTTTCACTTTTAGTCTTTTGACCATTTATAATAAATAGTAAATCTAACTCAAACTAAAGCTGAAGGTAAATTAGATTTGAAATTAAAATGGAAATTGTAAAATTGATACTCCTTCGTCTTTCACATACTGAAAGACGATTTGTGCTAGTGCACATCCAGGTCAAACCGAGGCTAAAGGATAGACAGGGCAGAATATAATCCCATTCATGCAGTTGAAATTACATCTATCCTGTCTGACTGAGTCATGTGGTCCTGCAGTACCACAAGTTAATGTACGGTGTGCTTCTCTGGTCCCTCTCCAAGACAGCAAACATAATCCACTCAAGCACAATACACCAAGCCCTAGATCTCAGCTCGTTTCCGATTCTGTGTCGTTAACTAATGGCACTAATTAGCAAATTAGCCTTATTATATCCAGGGCAGGAGCCAATTTTAATTGAACAGATTTTTGTTTCAAAAAGGAAAAGACAAAAACGCCCATTCTTCCATTAACATGCATTGAGAGACAGCACAAAAGCCCTATTGTTTATGTCGAGCTTAGAGAGGTAGTGTGAAAAGCTGGCGGAGTGTTTGCGTGGTGAGCATGCATCAGTGTACATTTGTACATGTGTGAGAGTGTGTGTGGCTGTGTGTGCGTGCGTTCGGGAGTGTATAAACGCTTGTGTGTGTGTGGTGTGTGTGTGTGTGTCTATGGATTAGCAGCAGGTTGTTTTGTTGTGGCCCAACGGCCCGGCGGCCAGCAGATGTCTTCCTGCTCCCCGGGCCTGCAGCGCCTCTCCTCTGAGCATCCACTCCAATTGACTCATTTACCCACAAAGCAGCCTGCGTGTTCCCCTCCCACATAATGGGCTAATTACTGCTTTAATGAGTCAGTATATCCTTTTCTCCACTTTTTGCTTTGTTTGAGGGCCGCTTTTTTACTTTTTGGTAATGTTTACTGACAATGTGCTACAATGCCCTTTGGCAGCAACAAACAGAAACACTGTAAACCCAGATAAGTATAATCTGCTGAAAGTGGAGGGCAACATGTTGCCTAAAAAAAGTCATGTAAAATTCAGTCAACTCACCTACATTACTTGCTAATGTTAATGGAGTTTTGTTTTCATTCATAGTATTATTGGGTACTTAACCATAATTCGTTTTTATTTACACAATTTAGACATATAAATGATTAAATGCATCATTGTGAGATCTAAGTCTATCAAATGTGAGCCAGTGTTAAAATTCAGAAAGTGTTCCAAATTATATTTTGTCAAAGCATATTATACCCAACATCTGCAGATTTCATTTAAAATGATGCATTTGAATAATCTCTATAAAATGATAAGGATGTGATATTTTAAATGTTACAATTATTTGTGTGGCTCTGAAAGGCTGAAAGATTGCAGAAATTATTACAAATTATATCAAAAGTTAAATGTCTCACAATCCTCTATCATGCTTTTTTAAGCATAATCAAATAATAATTAATTTGCTTATATAATCAAATAAAAAACAATAAAGTTGCTTCTAAATGGAACTATAGTATAATAGTAGTATAATTAACTGGACTATTTTTTTTAGTAAAAACAATCACATTTTCAATTAGAATTTAGTAATGCTCACTTAAATGTTTTAGTGAAGATACCACTGTGTTGTGAGGAGACAAATACAGACAAAGAGAGACGGCCTCAATACCGCAGCCACGGTCAGAGAGTTTGTAGTGTTTCAAGAGGAGTGAGAAGTCATCGGCCTGCTGTTGCTCAATAAGCCGTGGCCTCTGTCCATTAGGCCAGAAGAGTTAATAAGACATGAGACAGGCCAGACCCAAGTGAGGAATGAAGGTCATTGAGTCACCAAGCAGACTGCATCCATCCACAAGGCCCACGATTTCATACAGCCCACAGGTTTCTTAAGCCCAGCGCACATACACACACACACACACACACACACACAAACTGTCTGCAGTCTACCCTGGCCAGCTGCAATGGCTGTAGCTCACAGGCTGCAATTATTATGGAACTAGGACATTTCCCAAAACCTAATCCTTTTCATTGTAGACAGTGGACACCCACTGACTAACACCCGGCCATTCCACCTGACCTGTTAACACTTAACAGGTTGATTCAAACCGCTAAGACAGACATTCACAATTTCATGGCTAGTTTGATATTCAGTTGTGTTTTTGTTGGTCCACCTCCTAGAAAACATACTTACCATCATCCCCTCTCTCGCTCACCATCGTTCAAATGCCAAACCATTACACTGACAGAACTCTGGATCAGGGTATTTACCTCATTTCCTCATTTCAGGTGCATTCTCAATTTGTTAATTGTTTAATTTAGACAACACAAATTGAAGATCATAGTTATTCAGAAGACTTCTAAATTTTCATGAACCCCCGTCTTCTAAAAGACCATTTATGTGGTGGCATAAATTGTATGGGTAGCCACATGCAATTTTCGCACATAAAATAAGGCAGTGATTTGCCGTTGCATAGCACTATGGGTAGCCTAGCATTCTAGGTATAGCCGAGTGCCATGCTATGCTGTAGCCCTGTGGCCATTAGCGCTCTGCTGTGACTGTAACACTGAACTGTGGCCAGTTCATTGCTGTAGTCTTGTACTGACACATGAATGCTAGCACCTCTGATAATGACAATGTGGCTGTAACACTGCGCTCTGGTGTTAGCTAGCACGGTGCTATGCTGCAGCCCCTGAGCAGCCTGTGGTACAGTGCAGTGGCCAACCCAGCAAGTGACTATCCTGCTGATGCTACTGTAGGTTTTTGATCAGATGACAGCAGATAGTGTTATCTGGTGGGGCTCCTCAGTGTAATGGGCCGACTATGGAGGGGTTTGTTTGTTTCTTGAGTGAGGAGGACCATGCAGTTCCTACAGGGACCTAGCATTAGTTCCATTGAGTGAGTCGACCATCTGCCCACCATTAACCCCAGAACCCTCCTTCTCTTTACAGGCTGGACAATTTGCTTAATATGGCCTATGGCGTAAAGAGGTAATTAAAAACTTCACCCAATGCCAGATGTCCATGTTGACTCAATGATTTTCAATATCCTTTTTTCTATTCATTTTTTAGTTTAAGTTTCCTTGTATTTTTGCAGTCACTTTGCGTTTGACAATTCGTTCAAGGTTAACTGCTTTTTTGGTTCCTTGATTTGTTTGGTTTTTCCTCTTCAGCTTGATTTGGTTTTGAAACCCTACCAACCACCTAAGGTGTAAAAAGCAGAAAACAATCAGCCTTTGTTTTCAGTGGTGATGAATTTGCTTTGTTTTGATTATGACAAGTGCTGGTGTTGTTTGGATTGTTTTGGATTGTTTCTGTGTATTGAATGGATTTTGTTCTCTGGTGTAAAGCTCTTGATTTCTAGGTGTGTTTTTTCTACTGGATTCAGGTTCTCCTGCCTTGCCTCTCTGCAGCTGTAGCTTCATCGTAGCTTGGGAACAGTCTCTAATTAGAAGCAAAGTTTGAATTAGTCAAACACTTTGATTCATTACGGTTTCCTCACTGCTCCATTACAATACAATATTCTGCACAACCACAACTATGTACACAATCCCTCTGTGTGATAGTTCTACAAATGTGTAAGCCATGATAAAATTATTTACTGCCATAATCTCTTTTGGCAGTACGACTTGTGATTAGTTAGTGGTTAGTTACAGGATGAGGCTGGATGAACCTGGATCCCTGCTGGAAACAGGAAATGCTGTTTCACTGCAGACAGCTCCAACTTTGCTCGGCACTGCTCTGCTCTAATTCCTTCCTTTCGCCTCCATGTTTCATTTTGCTTTCTCGCTACCATAGGTGTTACATAACCCTGAGCAGCAGCCTCTGTGGTGATAGATGTTTCATGTGCTGACGGTGGCATATTGCATGTTGCAGGCACAAGGGACACCATCTGAAGTCAGCTTACCAACTCAAACAGAAAGCAAGTTTAGTTTGAGAGAAATGCTCCTCTAAAAATGATAAGCTGTAATTTTGGCAAAGGCAGGAATTTAGAATCTAGCTACAGAATGATAGTATGATAGAGTGATGCATTGTGGGATTCATAGTTTTAACCCTTAGTGCCCCTGCTTTGTCCAGTTGAATAAACACTAGCGAAGATGATCACTCTCCAATGACTCTCGAGAGGACGAATAGATGCTATCACTAAGTCTTTACATAATCATTTTCAAAAGGTGTAAATGGTTTCTGATTCAATCCTTCTGATTACACAGCATGGCATCACATTAGGAGTGCTTCTCAATGATCTAAGGTTATCATTTTAAAAGGGAAGAGAAGAAAGGTGTTAAGAGCTGGAAATGGTTGGCTATAGAAAGGATAGAATAGATAGCTGGTCAGCTACACTGTTGCTATGCAACCCCAGGTCTCGTCTGTAACATTGGTTAGTGTTTGGTCCCGCTCTGATGGATACACTCGCATGAGCGCGCACACACATGCGCGCACGCACACACTTAAATACAGACACACACACACACAGACACACATGCACATACAGGCACACTTATTGCCATGTCCTCTGTGGCTCTGTTAGCTAGCCTCTAACTCTCACCCTCACACTCTCTCAAACCTCCTCACACACTCCAGCTTTTGCATGCAAATGACCCCAAGGTTGTTTTCGAGCCCAGCAGGAGCGGCCTGAACACAGCTGAGCACGCTAGACAAGGCCTTGACGTGACCAGGCCTGTTAAGATTCCAACTGCCTCATGCTGGAGAAAATACTAAATCCCCTCAACAGGACAGAGAAGCCATGTAGAGATACAAGAGACACAACAGGATTTGGAGCCTAGAAAGATGATGTGTTGACCAAAACAATGAGAGGTTAATTTGCTATAGTCTTGTTTAGATTCTACTTTTCTTTGCTGTATCATATTACCATTTGCTGCTGCAACGACCCAATTCCCACGCCGGGAATCATTAAAGTTTCATCTTATCTTAATCATAAGGATATACAGTATTATGATGTTTATCCCATGCTACTACTTACCACATTTGATCAAGTCAAGTGCAGGGAGCCCTCGCAGTCAATGAGTCAACAACCCTAGGCGTTTACAATTAGCATCCACAGCAACCACAATGGCCAGGAGCGTACACTGCAAGACCAAAGTCATGCAGGAAGGTCGTAGTGATTGCCGGCCATATATAGTAGTCAGAGAGAGAGGAGTGGGGGCCCAGAGCGGCTAGCGGTGCTATCGATCAGTGCCACGGGCGCTGGAATAGAACAGAACAGAACACCCTGCAGACTGCAGGAGGAGTGGGTGGAATACACTTTGTTCCTTAATGCCACTGGGCTGTAAAGTGCTTCCATTTTCCATTTAGTTTGCTCCCTCTTCCCTCCCTCCCATTCCTTAAGAAAGCAGCCTTCTCTGAGACAGCTGCAGCAAAGCGGAAATCTCAATTAAAGCACACCCAATAATGCCTATAGTCGTTTCTTGGAGAGAGGTGGCATAAGAAATGAACCTTTTTATCTCATTTACCTTTTATTTAAAAGTGGGGGTATCTTTTTTTTTTTCTCCTTTCCCTTTCCTTTAAGCGGAAAGGCAATTAAGTGAAGTCAACTGAGGATTCAAATCTCTTGCATCACAAGAAAAAGGAGAAGATTATGAGGCGAATGAGAACAGATTTAGCAGGCTGCGTGCATGGTCTTTGATGAATTTCTAGAAACGGTTTAATTCAACGACTTCCTGCAATTTAGCTCCCAAAGGAGCCACTCAAGGAGATGGAGAGAAAACCTTCCTCTGCATCTCCTTCACCAGAAATACACCCCAGCATGCAACACTGTAGTCATTCCTGTGAGGAGGCCTTTCAGTACTGAGGAGCTCAGAGAGGATTTAGTAGTGGCTACACAGACACGCATACAAACTCATACATTTAGACATAAACACACATGCACAAATATATCCACGCTTACTCATCCTAATTCAGATGAATTGGATTATTTGGCTAGGAGATGGGCTTAATTTTGGTTTGATTGGTAAATGATAGTTAGATTAATTCATTAACATATTTGAAAGAGCTAGGTACTTAATATGACTGTGGACTGTAGCATACTCTAGAGGTGAGAATCATATCAAGCTTTTGGAGATGGAGGGAGGCTGTCTTTGAGGTAAAAGCGAGGTGGAGACAGGTTTTTATCAGGTTTATGGTCATTTCATGTACAGTAGATGCAGGCATTGAGCTCCACTATATGCCTTAACCAGTTCAACTGAAACTTGCTCTGTTCTCTCTCCCCTTCTTTCTGCTCTCTCCTTCTCTGTCTGTTTTCTCCACTCTGCCTCTCCTCTCAGGTTTTCTCCCATCACCATCGACAGCATGACCAGCCTGGTTGGCATGAACATCCCGGGGCACACAGGCACCGGTTGGTGCATCTTCGTGTACAACCTGTCCCCGGACTCGGACGAGAGCGTGCTTTGGCAGCTGTTTGGGCCGTTCGGTGCCGTCAACAACGTCAAGGTGATCCGTGACTTCAACACCAACAAGTGCAAAGGCTTCGGTTTCGTCACCATGACGAACTACGACGAGGCGGCCATGGCCATCGCCAGTCTCAACGGCTACAGGTTGGGCGACCGCGTCTTGCAAGTCTCCTTCAAGACTAACAAGACACACAAGTCCTGAACTTTAACCGGTAAAACCAGTTGCCCCCCGACTTCGTCCGCTCCAAAACCACCCCCACCCTCCCACCTCCACCCGTCCCTCGCCCCCTTTAGTCACAACCTACCACTACCACCCTACTACAGCCATCCAACACAGCAAACTCAACTCCAACCGGAACACAAAGCAACCGACAAACCATCAAACAAATTGAACTAGAAATGGCTTATATTATAACTTTGGACCTATAAGCCAATGTTGCCTAAGTATTACAAAAATGAAATAATGAAAATGTCCATGAGTTTTTTGGAAGCTCCTGTGATAATGCAGGCTTCTCTTTGTTGTATATTCTTTCTGTTTGTTGTGGTTGTTAAAAATGATTTTTTCTCTTCTGTGTAAACAGTAGCAAATCCCTGTACCCCCTTATTTCAGAGAAGAGAATGTCCTTTTTAGATTGAAACCTTTTCTCTGTCTTGATTCAGGATTTGTTTTTCTTTTGTAAATCCGGATCCACTGTCGTTAGTATTATATACCTCCCTGTCGGTGAAAGGGAGGGGGCTCTTTTTTAAATTGGTGAACCATTCATTCATTTTTAGTGTGTATTAAACTCCCCCCTTATCGATTATAGACGGGATGCCACAATCCCAATAACTCTGATGCAGAAAAAAATGAATTTCTAACATTGTTTTTGTTTTGTATCGCAAACAAAACATATGTCTTTCCTCACAGGGGTTCAGGGAGATGGGGAGAGGGAGGGGATGGGTTAGCTTTCCTGATGACACGTTCAGTAATTTAAGAAAAAAAAATAACACTGTTGCCAAAGAGAAGATCTCTTTGCTTGAAAAAAAATGCGTTTAGAAAAAGATAAAAATAAAGAGAAAGAAGATCTATTTTTATAAATGATAATTAAAATAATAATTATTGAAGAATTTTTACAAGAATCTGGATTTGAAAAAAGAGAAAAATATTTTGACTGGCTAACTAGGGGGGGCCGGGGCGGGAGGGAGGGGGCGCCACCTTGTCTTGTTCGTTCTGCCGTGGTACTTTTTAGGATCAAAGGTTGTTTGTTTTTAGGGGAATCCAAGTCGGCAATGATTTTGTAGATGGAAGGTTTTGTGAAAAGGGATGCAAACTGAGGCAGGTGATCTTGGTAATTTTTCATATATGTACTAGTGCGTAATTATTCAACAGCGATACCCAAAAGGGAAGGGAGAGGGGTCTTTCCAAGGCCTAACCATCCTTATAGTCCAGAGCCCAAAGCAAGAAGACCCTTTGTCCACTTGTTTTCCTGTTTTGTCATCAGTCAATATGGGATATCAGTAAATAGATATATACACATCTATCCATTTAGAGAGCATACTATACATTATCTATATCATTTTCTTCGCTCTGCGTTTGTGAACTTACATTTGAAAAGAACTTCCTTTTAGCGATCAACAGTAGGTGCTATACTACATTATTCACATATCTTAAATATCCAAGTTTGTTGTTCTATGTGTTGTTTAAAGAAAAAAAATAATACTTCGATGTTGGCATTGACTTGAGCTGCTGTTCTTTGTTTATTTGTTTATTGTTGGCCCCAATATCTGGTGAGACTATTTCTCTGCTGAATAACCAGATAAATGAATTCGGGCCTTGTAAGAATCACTTAACAAGTTTTTTTTGTTTGGCTTGCTGACTTTTAGGTTACTTGCTGAGCGTGAAACGTTTGTCAGAATTTAATAATGATTAGCTAGTTCTGTTAGTCTAGATATTTGTTTCCTTAAAAAGGATCTATGACAACTGTGTCTTTATTTGCTGTGTACAAATAGATGATATATATATAGTCTACATTTGTTTTACAATATCTACTGTACTATCTGAGTTGTCACTGTTCTTTTGTTTGAGCTTGTCTTTTTCATATGACAACTTATTATGAAGTGGTGGTTCAGTTACTTAGAAAAACTCGTGAGGAAACTGTTCAATTGTTGTCATGTCGCTTGTGGAGAAAAAAAAAAGATTTGGATTAACTTTTAGTTAACTACCGCGGCAAAAGAATCCGAACAAAAGCTTAGAATATAACTGTATTTGTTTAGCAATTTATTTACTTATCTATTTTTGAAACTATTTATTTTTCTATTTATTTGTATTTATTATATATTTATTAATTTATTTATTTATCTGTGTATTTATGTATTTATTTGTTTCGTTGTCTGTGTATTTGCGTGATTCTGGTACAGGGAGGGGGGCGTTTCTGAGCAAAAGGGAACAAAGCGACTAGTGGAGAGGCTCTTCCAGTAGTCCACTGCACTGAGAGAACTTTTAGTACGTTTGTGCTTTGTACCAATATATCAAAATTACAATATAAAAAATCTAAAAGTCGAGAAAACTGAAAAAAATGTCCGGAGGGTTGGGGGACGCTCTTCCCTTATTACTAGAAACAGTTACTCGCTATGCATAACCTAGTTAATAGTTAAATTTGCTATTGCTTTTTTCTTGTCTTGTTAAAATGAAATCTTTAGATCTTTTTCAATAAAGTTTAGTCTTAATAGAATGTTATAAACAGTCGTTCTGGTTCAATATAACCTGTGATAAGTTTGTGTAGTTCTAAAAGCCACTCCGTCCACACCCTCCCTCCACTTACTACCGCTTTGTGATGAAACCTTATGCAAAAATGTGGGTCTGAAAGCATAGTTTTCAGTTTTCAATAAACATTTTATATAACATTCAACTCTTGGAGGCTTGGGCAGATAAATTTTAAGGAGCAAATGCCCATTGTTGTTTGAGGGTCATTCATTGCACTGGACTAAATCGGTCAAAATCACCTAAGAGTCAAAACTTATTTTTAAAAATATTCATCATGTTTTCAAATTACATACCAACAAATCTTTAAAAACGAGAAATTGTTACCATTGCACACCAACTGTAACTTACGGCAGTTGTTGCTATACTTAAAAAAAAAAAAAAAAGAACTCTGGAGGTATGAAAAGGGATTGTACCGATTCTATATTTTATATACTCTAATATGATATATATTATATATTTTGAAAGGTAAAAGGTAAGGGAATGGTTCCAGAAGTAAATATACAGAATTGGATTTTTTTGTTTGTTGTTAAGACTTGAAAACATGAAGGAGGTGTGTGGAGAACATTGTAAACACTCAGACGCATGCTCGCATAGTACATCTTCTCCCTCACACCTCAGTCATCTGACAGGCCGGGCCATCTGACATCATCGTCATTATCCAGTCATCTTCCTCGTCATCCAATCGCGTAGCGTTCTGACTTCAGAACGTCAACTAACCACCCAACCAACCCACCAACCCACCAACCAGACCCCTTCATGCTCCCCGCTGCCGTCGGGAGCTTGAATTATGCAACGACCCCAGTAGAATGTTGTTCTGATGTGTGAACTAATTTCCTACACTGTATGACTTTTGAACTCTTACGATGCGTGCCTGTGTTCCGTCTAGACCCTGTGTGTGCACGTGTGTGTGTGTGTGTGTGAGTGGGGGTGCGTGTTGTGCATGCACATTGCTATGTTCCTTTATGAGTGTGTGTGTGTCTTCATATGTTAGTATGTATTTGCATGTGTTTGTGTGCGACTGTATGTATATATATGTATGTGTTTGTGCTTGTGCTTATTCGTGTATGATTGTGCATTTGGGTCTCAAACGTATACCTGTGTCTACCTGAGTGTGTGTGTGCGTGCATGTGTGTGAGTGTGTGTGTGTAAGAGAGAGAGAGAGAGAGAAAGAGCAAGCAAGGGTGTTTAAAATGTGTTTGTGTGAACGTATGTGCATGTGAGGATGTTTGAAACCTGAGTATGACTGTGTGTGTTTGTCAGAGTGTTTGGAACGTGTGTGTGTGTGTGTGTGTGTGTGTGTGCATGTCAGGGTGTTTGAAACATGGGGCTGCGTCACCTCGCTCTATGCCCAACCCCTATGGCTCACACCATCCCCTGTAGCGCCTTATAGTGGCAGCCTGCCAGTAGGAACAACGCAGCCAGTAGTGGAGGAGGGAAGGTGAACAGAGGAACTAGGCTCTTCTTGTCAGTTTTCATTTTCCTCCTGAGACGTGTTTGTTTACTATCTGAAAAATCTATAAACGAAATCTTTAAAGACAAAAAAGACGAAAAAATGTTCACAGGGCCCCGTGACTGTGGCTCTCTCTACTCTCTCCTGCTTATGTTATTACTTAACAATTATCAATGATGATTATTATGATTATTATTGCTATTATTCTTAGTATTCTTATTCTTATTATTAATCCAATTACTGCGATGAATGACTTCATGTTATCCTTGCTAGTTTAGGTCATTTCTGAAACTGGAAACAAAATAAAAATCTTGCTGTAAATGTTTGTTTTTTCTTTTTCATAAAACTGTTGTGTTTGAATTATTTGTACTTTTGAATGTTGGGACAATAAAATGAGGTGTTAAGAGCTTGGCTGTTCCTTGTCATGATGGATGAGCATTTAAATATTCTGTACTCTACACTGAATGTGCAAAATATTAGAGACATCTTCCTGATATTGAGTTGCAGCCCCTTTTGCACAATCCATATCTCAGTTGTCTCAAAGCTTAAAAATATTCTAACTAGTCTGCTTCTCTATCTACATCTCCTCTTTTGTGACTGGTGTAGATTTAATAAGGGTAATGAATAAGATATTATGGCTTTTGCCTGAATTCAACTCATCAGTGCATTTCATGAAAAGAGTTAAGTTCCCTTAATATTTTGCACATTCAGTGTATGTTGTACCTACGTCTGTCATTCTCAGCATAAGGTAAAGATCTCACATCAGTAATACAACACAATAGAGCTGCTGTTGTAAATCACACATCTAATCTAAGTTCACCGTGACCTTTCAGTTATTGAGGAACAGTCACAACCATGAAGCGCAGGGCGGTAACAGTGTGGGCATAAAACACCGTGCTAATCTCAATCAGCCCTCCGAGGTGCAGCTATGGGACAGACGGGAGGAATCAGCGAGCTACATCAGTGAGATAACACTGCCCCCTGTATCTCCACCGGAGTATCAGAGACCTTCACAGCACACTGCTGCTGCTCACACCGAGCAGGAACACTGTCATTTAGCTATGGTGAAAATGCAGTTCCACCTCAGCTCTAATCGCTCTTCTTGACAAAGAAAAGGTGGCCTTTCAGCTCAGAAAACAAAGGCGGAGAATCAGACCTTCGCAGAGGGAATGCGTGCTTTGTTGGAAGAGGGGGGAAATGCCACCGCAGCCGGCCTCATGACTGCAGCGGGCCACGTCCGCTCATCAATATCAGCGTAAAATGATGAAATAACCCAATAATGTCCAGTGATGTGAGCCCAGCGTTACGCCTTTATAATCTAAGTCAAACCAGAGAGCATTAGCGAGGTCGTGGAGGAGATTATGGTTGTTAGAATGTGATATGTCCAGCCAGCCTTGTCTTTCCTCTCCCGTTGTTAGGGACTTAATGAGCCTCCGCTCTCATCAAGGCAAGAGTAGATGGGGAGAACATGAGTCACTGTGCGCTCGCCGGTCCCCTTTAAACTGGCTCCTCGGGGGTTTAAAGGCATAGTTAGTTCAATAAACAACTATTGAGGATTTCAGATTTGGTGTGCTGCTGTTAATAGAGTTATTTTTTTTACTACACTGTCACTTAGACAAGTGGAAACTAGTACAATGTAGCATGAAGAATAATAAATGACAGCTTTTCTAAAAACTCGATAGAAGTATCTGAAGTAAAGAAGATAACAGTTTAAATTAGAATGTAAATGGACCTTTTCTTGATGCAGAAAAGTTGTTGGATTTAATATCGCTCAGTTCTCACCATATTCTATTACCAGGTGCAACCATATGATACTGCCTCTCAGTTTCTATATAAACCACCTTTCATCTGCCTGGGTGAGAGCTGATCACACTCGCTCCATGGTGTGAATGTCAGCATCCTGCCGTGCTGTGATGTAGACGGCAGTTCTGCCAAATGACAAGCATGAGCCTCACAGTCGGAGGCATATTATTTGATAAGGAGCTACTTGTCTTTGACAAATCTGGTAGTCAAAACTCTGTGGTAGGGCGCTGTCGTTGCCCTCTAGCTCTCCTTGGTACACACTCTAACATTAATGGGATACCTCTCCTCACCCCTTCGTCCGCTTTGGGGATTTCACACTGCCTAATCAAAAGACACTCAACTTCACTGCATGCCATTTATTAACTATGCCGCTCACAGATGAGTGCGTGGTACACTTCATTTTCTGATTTGGCATTATTACAGTGACCAGACTGATGATTTAATCGTCAATGTTAATTAGTGAGTTTGTTTTATGTGTTCCACTACTGGGTATAATGTGCACTGTCATTTTGTGTTAGCCTTTCAAACTGAATTTCATTTGGGACAACGGGTATTGTGTTTCATCCTATTCCCTACAACTGTGGTTGCTGCATGTGAACAGGCTTCCCCTGCCAGCGCAGTATGGTCATCAAAATCAAAAGCATCCTTTGTCTCCTCACCTCCAAAATCCTGCTGCCGTTCTTCCCATCTTCAGACTTTCTTCTCACTTCCTTTTTGTCACTTCCCAAAACAGTTGTGGCTGTGACAGTGTTATGACAAAGCCTGTGGTGAAGCCTGGCTTTGGCAGTGCAGTATGGCTGGTGGCTCTGATGACTGACAGTGACACTGGTTTGGCAGCTCCTCTTTTGGCACTCATGGAGTTCTGGCATTAGCAGAGCCTGTTAAGATGACTTTTAGCTACAATGGTAATGGTGAGCGATGGTGATTCTGGAGGTGAAAGTGGCCAGGAGCAGGGTTAGTATAGTTTTGGATGTTTCATTAGATTTTATTTTTATAGGGTTAGGTTAGGTTAGGTTAGGTTAGGTTAGGTTTAGGTTTAAGGTTAGTTTTCACGTTTTATTTCAAGCTTGGTTTACTGGGTTAGGGTTAGGGTTAGACGTTTTAGTTTGTTTTAGTTTTTGGGTTAGGGTTAGGGTTTTTTGGGACTGCTTGGTTTCATGCTGCACAAATGAAATGCACTAGCAGCCTCAACAGCAATCTGAATTCAGACCATTCAGCTCAAAATAATTCCATACATGCAAATGGCGATGGCT
This sequence comes from Centroberyx gerrardi, assembly GCF_048128805.1. Classification (NCBI taxonomy): domain Eukaryota; kingdom Metazoa; phylum Chordata; class Actinopteri; order Beryciformes; family Berycidae; genus Centroberyx; species Centroberyx gerrardi. The sequence goes on from NC_136005.1 coordinate 10,902,098, forward strand.
CATCACCGACACTTTCTCCGAGAGCCGGAGGCGTTGGAGGCCGAACAAATCGGTCTGCAGGATATTGCCATCTCATGGTGAAGTTAGCATTCAGTAAATAGCCAAAAATTCTCCACCCAAAATTCATTCTCTCTTTTATCCTGTACACGAACAAAAAGACAAAAACTGAAAACATATCACACCTATTTTTATTTTATTTTAGTTTTCCAAGTAGACAAGATAGTTTAATTTCCATTTTAGAGTTTTCACAAAGTCAATTTTTTTTTAAATTTCAGTTTATGACAGTGTTCTTCAACACCTAGTTTTTGTCTTGTCGCTTTAGCTTCAGTTTATGATAATAACCTTGGCCAGGAGCGGTAATAATAGTGCGTTACTTTACTGATTCCTCTAGAGAAATTCTCTTTTCCCTCTTTGCCCTCCACGGGGAAGTCGGAGCGCAGGCTCACAGCCACAGAACAGCCCTCCTGCCTGCTGGAGCCGGTGGGGATTTGATGTCTTGTTCAAGGACACTTCAGCAGGGCGGACACTTGGCGACACGAGGGCTTGAACCTGGGCTCCTCCGGCTGAGGGGTGGTTTCCCGATTCAAAGCTCCACCCTGCTGCCTGGACAGATACTGGAAATGGTAACAACAACCCCAACCCAACCCTCCCCTCCTCCACATCCTGTCCTTCTCTACCCGCTCACTATAGGCCTTGGCTACAGTAGAGGGACTCTCATGTTGACTGTGGGTTTTGGCTGTAACAAAGGCTCGTGCGGTTGTGATGACTGTGATATTGGCAGCCCCAGCATCCTTTCATATGAAGACTGGGATTTTGGCAACAGCGGTAGTTGTGACAGTGACAGGAGGCTTTTATAGCTTAGATGTCTGTGATTGTGACTGCAAAAATGACTGAGGTTCTTGGAATCAGTAATGATTGCTGTTGTTGGCAGAAGCAAATGCAAAGGTATTGTTTGTGGATAGTTTGTTGACTGTTCTGGCGAATGCAGTGTTGTTGTTTATAACGATGATAGCTGTGATAATGGTAGCGATGGCAGTGGCTGCAAAGATTAGGTGATGACATATGGGCTAGTTTTCTGAAGCAGTAGAGAGGAGCAATATTGTCTTCAGCAGGGATGCTGATTGGCAAACGGGATGAAATGACTCCTGATAGCAGGCTGCTGACAGTAAAGCAGATAATGGACCATAAAGGAGAAAAGTATAATGAGAAGGAATTGGTTTATAATTGCTATTTTGTATACATAACAATGCATATTTCCTCAAAATTGTGTATGTGTATTATGGCCCAAAGACTGTGGTTGGTGTGACTCTCTGTGGCCGTTTCTTTGGCTCCGCCTGGATGTTTGGTTTTGGCCTTGGTAATGGTGGGCGCCGCTACGGCAAACACAGTGGTGTTGTTTGTGGCGAGGAGGCTGATGGCTGTGATGATGGTGGCGGTGACAGTGAGAGTGGTATTGGCTAGCAGAAGCGGCAGGCACCAGATCTCCTCCTGTTTGTTCAGAGACACACACAGCAAAGCTTTACTGTGTTCAACCCAAGGCTGCAAACCCCCAGTAAAACCAAAACACTGGCACTGGTTAGAGCACATATTGTTTTCATGCCATTTTCCAAATTCTCGCCCGTCTGCCTGAGTGTTTGTCTGTGCATCTGTCTTACTGTCTTACCGTGTGTCTATTTATGTGCCTGTCTGTCTCTGGGTCTCGCTCTTCCTCTCTATTTGGAGGCTTTTGGAAACATGCAGGTTGTTGATTATTGACTTTCCCCTTGTCCTAATCGTCACCTGTTTAATATCTTATTACCAAGATGCATAGGTAAAGGCCAGAAACTGTCTTTGTGTTTTTGTGTGCATGTGTGTGTGTTTGCACATGTTTGCACGCCTGTCTGAAAGCCTGTATGAGTCTATGCGTGTGTGTGTGTGTGTGTGTGTGTGTGTGTGCATGTATATGTATGTGTGTGGGTGAATTCGGCTCTGCAAGCCCAGCACCCAACCATCTGTCACCAAGGGGCCACCATGTTCCAAAGCCAATCATCTCCTTCCAACAGCTTCTAGGATCCTCGCTCTGCTTTCCAACGAGGGTCCAGGACGCCAACTACACATTCACACACAGACAATGACAAAGTCTGCCACATGCTCCTATCAGCAGACACACACACACACACACACACATACACTCACACACACACACACACAAACTTAACAATCACACAGATACTTGCCTTCAAAACAGTTAAGGCCTTTTTCTCTTTGGAGAAACTCCGGCTTTCAACACAGTTCCAAGAAGTAGCTTGTTTTGTAGTTCAGAGTGACTCTCTGATTGGTTGCCGCATGAGCTGAATAGTTGTATATGTAGAGCTTACAAATACAACATACTGTATATTTCATACTTAGTAATCATATTTTAATCCATGTCTAAGTAAGCAATCGTGCCTCTTACTAACATCTGTAAGGAAATCCATAAATGTTAGTAATCCATTTGCCCCCATACATCCCAGTTTATAGTCTGCTTAACACATTTAAATTGTTGGCAGCATGTGTTTACACGAAAAAATGTTATACTCTTTTTATTTTGCTTTTATTGTTATATTTTATTATTTCTTCTGTATTTATTGCTTAGTTTTATATTCTGGTTGTGTGCTCAGATTGTATTTCTTTTTTCCCTGCTGAGTCCTCTTTATTGTTTGTTGCCGCAACGACCTGATTTCCCCACAGGGATCAATAAAACTTAACTTACCTTATTTTATCTTATTTTATCATATCTTAAAGTTCATTTGACAAGAGCGCTGCTGACAATGTGTCATGTTACAGTCCAGATATCAAGGTCCAGGGTGAACTTAGAGTTCAAATGTGAGTTGGCAGGAATTTCAATATAGATGTCAACATTGAGACAGCCAACAGTAGCACATTTACCACAACACACACACACACACACAATAGAAACAACAACAGCTTAAGATATGGCTCGAGTTGACCAGAAATGGCAGCTATTGTCAAAAGCTGCTGGAGGCAAGGAAGCAAAACCACCTACAACCTTCAGTGAAACAAAATGTGGACTATGCTTCTGTATCCATATATACACAATATAAAAAGACATTCACGCCCACACACACACACACACACACATCAACTATAAATGAAGTAAACATCAATTCCCTGCAGATCCAACACAGCTTTTATATTTTCACACCAACTCTTTCTCTGTCCAGCTGTCTTTAATGCTATGCATGCAATGTTGGCTGTAGTGTCACTTACAATTTACTTCAAACATAAAACTATGCAGGCGGTACATTATTTTGTCAATATCATCGCTGATATCTTTCATTGAGGAAAATGATGTGTTGGTGTGTTGGAGATCATTTGTGAAAGGCTTCTCAAATGTTTTCATCACGAGGGAAATGAATGCCACTGTCCTGAAATCATTTCTTTCCCAGGGATTGTTCTTTTTGACAGTGGGAACAACAGTCGCATGTTTTCAGAGGCTCGGCGCTCTCTGGATCTGAAATGATTTTACAAAAATGAAGTAAAACATGCAACTGGGTTTCTCAGCACAGCATCTTCCCACAGATATTGTTTGGACCCGAGCTCTTCAAAATGTTTGTCTGTTGGAATAGTTGAGAAATATTCTGCAGAATGAAGACAGAGTTAGGGTTATAGGATTAGCGTCTTTCTTCTCTTTATAATTTGGTTTTTTTTCATTTCTGACCTTATATGCTTTCTAATTTTCCTCACAGCAACTACATCACCCTCTTGAAAAACAGTATCCCTTTTACCTCATCGCATTTTTAGCCATTCAGAAAACCAGGGCTAATTATTGGGATAGATTTTTGCCTTTTTTGTTGGAGTCTCCAAGTCCTTGCAGAAAGATACAGTATATTCCTGCATATTGTGTCTTTAGGTTCCTCAATGCTGTAAGTTGACTCCTGTACAGACCTGTCCATGCAGTCGAAGCCTCCCTGCACTGTCCTGATCCAGGTTCAGAGGAAACCTAAAGCCGTAAATGTCCACAGCTCAGTCAGCCATTTTCAAAGCATTTTTCCAAGTCCAAGCATTTCATTCTTCAGTTAAACCAAATACGTGTTAACTGCAGCCACAAAAATGACCGACCATTTCCATTAGCTATTGACTCGGCCTCGGCCAGTTTATCTCCTGACTTGCCTTTACAATGCCTGGCCTTTCATGTAATTCCCCCATTTTCCTACAAACAGTGCCAGATGTTTCTTAAACGCAGACCTTAGAGCTGTCCATGGTGCTGAAGTTGCCAACTGATGGAAGGCCAGCTGGGAGTACTCAGTGGTAACAGTCCACACACAAACAGACAGACTTACACACACACACACACAAATATCCATGGCTGTTCTTAAATGGTCCTCTAGAATCAGCTGATCACACCTAAGGGGAACAGCCATCCAAAGAAGGGTGCTGATAATGGTAAATCAGCACGTTTGCCACAGTGTGGAATCAATTTGGCTCTCAGATGGAGGACAGAGGTGGACAGAAAGTCCACTCCCCAAAGTATTTTTTTTTTCTTTTAAAGGAGAGTGAGCAGTCCATTCCCCTCAGTATTTTTCTTTTAAAGGAGAGCTGGCAGTCCACTCTCCACTCCCCTTGGTATTTTTCCAAAGGAGAGTGGGCAGTCCACTTCCCTTAGTGTTTTTATTTAGAGGACACTGGGTGGGACACAGAATAGGGGAGACATATAAGAGTTGATCCCCACAACAGTCCTTTTTTATAGTGTCCTACACAGCAAGAAACTTAAAACTTACCTCCTCACTTATTGCAGATTGGTCAGAATAAGAGCGTCAGCTAAATCCCTAAAATGTTCTGTAGATGAAAATGTAAATCTCAGCTCAGGGGGAACATGTGACTCCAGAGGCAACAGTCTCAACCACTAAACTACACTTTAATAATAAGGGAAAACACTTGAGTACACGAGGGATGCAAATTGTATTGAAAGCAGGTGTTTTTAATACAAAGATAATTGACCAGTTAACATCCCATCATGCTTAAGGTCATGTGTAAAAATGCTGGGCAGACCCAATTGTTCATTATTTTGGATATCAAGGCTCGAAGAAGAGGTTGCAGTGACTTTGAAGACTGATTGTTTGGATACGTTTGGCTGCAGCCAAACACACAACTTGCACAACTTGTTGATGATTCACAAACAACAGGCAGAGAAGTCAGAAAAACATCATCAAGAGGCAATTGTTGGTGGAAACACATACTCCTCAACTGTGATTTCAATGTACTGTTTCAAGATGCAAGGAAAAACAGATACGCAACTCTGAATCAGCTGAATGAAAATGTCAATCTAAGGCGTGAGCAGGCAGTTTCTTCAAGAAAAGTCCTTCAAGAACTTAGAGTGAAGTGCATAAACCTCTTGTTACAACTTAAAATGTCCTTTGGCGAGTGAAGTGGTGCGAAGAACACAGTGTGTGGCCTCCTGAGCAGTGAAAAAAAGTCATATGGTTATCCTTCACTCTGTTTTCAACAAGCAGGAAATTGGGTGGTTAGGCCCACTGCAACCCTTAGAGGACAAGGTAAATGTGAATAACTACAAAGTCATTCTGGTGGTCACAGTGCCCCCATCCGCAGGCCACAAGTAGTCACTGAGTCTGATGAGCATGAAAATGATGTAAACTATATAACAGCCATCCCAAGAGGTTTGGAGGTTTGGAGGTCCAGACACTTGCAGAATCTGCAGAAGCGTACTGAAGCTGTGGTGCAAACCCCTCACCCCATTCACCATAATGTTTTGTCATCATGTAAAGTTTACAAACAATTTTGGCAGAATTTTAACTGAAAGTATCCAGGCATTTGAAGAGATTAATTTTGAAATAAAATATTCACCATTTGAAAAGAAGTAATAGCTACACATCAACAATGTTAGTTTTTAAGTATAATAGGTAACTTAATCTGTGATGGACAAAATCATAACACTTTTACAGACTGGATCCTTGGAAATAGTTTTTCAGACATGTTGGCATTGTGATTTAATCTCAAGGTGTAATCTCAGAAACCTGGAAAGGACTATGATTGATTGATTGATTAGTTGGTTGGTTGGTTTGTTTGTTGGTTGGTTTATGAGTGAAATGGTGAAAAGCCCACACACAACTTGCAAAAAGAGGACTTAAAAAGATTATTGCAAGATCATGCTTTAATAAAAAGGTGTAGAGCGCAGAGTGCAGATGTTTCGGTCTCAATCAGCCTTCCTCAGTACATGATTGGTTTGCTGGTTTGCCATCATGTACCTGCTCCACAGGGCCCATTCCCACCTGGAGAGGCCAGCAGTATGGTGAAGATCATGTTCGTGGATTTCTAGCAGTGCTTTCATTACCATCCAGCCCCTCCTGCTTGGGGAGAAGCTCAAGGTGATGCAGGTGGACGGATTATTGACCACCTCACATACGGGCCGCAGTGTGTTGACTGCAGTGTGACGGACATGCTGCAGAGTAGCTCTCCTGGGGGATGTACTGTTACCTTTCTTGTTCACACTCTGCACACCAAACTTCAGATTCAACTCCCGGTCATGCCGCCTCTACAAGTTGTCTGATGACTGATGTAGTCCTAAAGGAACCTGGGGTTCACATCAACAACAGACTGGACTGGACTGGACTGATAAGACAGAAGAACTGTACAAGAGACGACAGAGTAGACTGTTCTTGTGGAGGCTGAGGCCTTTCAATGTACGCAACACTCTACATGTTTTATCAATCTGTTGTGGCCCACACGGTTTTTTGCAGAGATTTGCTGTGGAGACAACATCACAGGCGGGATGAACTAGAGAAAAATATTGGCTCTGTTGTATGGCTGAGTCTGGACAGACTGGAGGCAGTAGCAGAGAGAAGGACAAGGATCAAACTTAAATCCATCCTAGGCAACTCCTCCCTCCCCATCTATGACGAGCTGATGCAGCTATGAGGCAACGTCAGCCTCCGACTCTTCCCCCCAAGGTGCAACACGAAGCACTTTAGGTGCTCTTTTGTTCCGACAGCCATCAGACTGTGCAATACTTCCAGCCCAAACGGCACCTCAGCCAGCTGGCAGGGTGCTGAAGCAGGTCGCCTGCACTGTCTTTACAAATTACCCAGGGGCGGAGCCAAATGGGTGGCCAGGGTGGCACTGGTTACCCTTGAAAACTGATTGGCCTCCCTTGGTGCCACCCCAAATTTTCTTTTGTATGTCATTGGCTGTTTAACTTCAACTGACACATTGAAATTGCCTGAAATGTTAAATTTTGTTGCTTTAAGTGACCAAGGCATCCTTTTTGACAGACAGAAGTGCTGAAGAGTGTGACAGGTGTCGATATTATGTTGCTTTTTTCTAGATATTTCACAGTCTAGTCCAGAGTCAGCATATATGACACATTTTCTGTATTCTACCTCTGTGATGATATTGAGAACAGACAATGATGCACATCAACATTGCCATTTTCCTACACATATCACTGTTGTGTGAAAACCTTGTAATTCCAATTTTGGTGATTTTCATATTTTTACCTCAGTTGAAGGATTACATGGCTCCTCTATGGGTTGAGAAAATTCTCTGACCTCTTTGGCTTATGAAACCCTTTCAAAACCCATCGGATAATATAAAAAAATGCATCGTCATCAAGCTAAAATATAAGGCTATTTCTCTTAATTCCTGAAAAGTTTGGGGATACAAAGTTTTCACCCAACAGCAACAATATGGTGCCTCCATGTGGAGTTATGACAAGGGAACTGCTAGCAATTTACTTATCCAAATCAGCACATACTCTACATATATTATCTACCTCTGTAAAGTGAATATATTGATTACGCAACACTCAGATTGCACATTATATATATTTGCTGTAAATTAACGTTTTCTTCATATTCCCATATCGTTCTCATTATTATACATTGCAAATACATTGATATTGTTATAATGTTCCCACCCTTTTCATACTGCATATTTTTTGGTGTATTTTCATATATATTCTGCATTCATTTGTTTCTGCTGCTGTTATTTTGCACACCCTAGTAATGCTGCAATCCATATTCACTCCCATACATTTCATTCAAACATTGTACCTAACATTCTAGTGCTGGAATTGAACTGTAGGTTACGTATGTTTATATAACCCCCATTTGTTCTATTCTTGTTTGTATCCTATTACAATGTGCCGCTACAACAACACAACTTCCCCACAAGGATCATTGAAGTTTAATCTTTTATTATCTTATCTTGTTAATATATTTATCTATTTATAAATGACTTGGAAGTGAGTGAGGAAAGATGACGAGGGGCGTAATGTAGTTTCCTCTACTGGCCGACTTGACAATTAGTGGTTATTACTTTTCACTGGGAGAGGTCTAGTTGGTCCACTCCTTTTACAGCAGGTCAATTAGAATCCAACTGA